>NW_027194616.1:10000-20000 GCF_032444005.1 Ranitomeya imitator
AGGTACCCCAAGGCAGTGACCTAACTGTGGGTGAAGTTTGCGGGTCATGGGCGCAAAGTCGAATTTTGGGTGAAAAACCGCATTTTCATACTCTAAAAATTTCAGACAGGTGTCAGACTTCCAGGCAGGGGGAAACCGCCGGAGGCGTACCGAGGAGGCTTCCAGGAGCCTGGGGAAGATTTTCCAAAAGTGTCCTTGACACTTAGAAATATTTTCAGAAAATCACGATTTTGTGAAAATTGACACGTTTCCCCTACTTCCACGCCAGGGGGGCGTCAATATGTTGTGAGGTACCCCAGGACAGTCGCCCAAATGTGGGTGAAGTTTGCGAGTCATGGGCGCAAAGTCGAATTTTGGGTGAAAAACCGCATTTTCATACTCTAAAAATTTCAGACAAGTGTCAGACTTCCAGGCAGGGGAAAACCGCAGGAGGCGTACCGAGGAGGCTTCCAGGAGCCTGGGGAAGATTATCCAAAAGTGCCCTTGACACTTAGAAATATTTTCAGAAAATCACGATTTTGTGAAAATTGACACGTTTCCCCTACTTCCACGCCAGGGGGGCGTCAATATGTTGTGAGGTACCCCAGGACAGTCGCCCAAATGTGGGTGAAGTTTGCGGGTCATGGGCGCAAAGTCGAATTTTGGGTGAAAAACCGCATTTTCATACTCTAAAAATTTCAGACAGGTGTCAGACTTCCAGGCAGGGAGAAACCGCAGGAGGCGTACCGAGGAGGCTTCCAGGAGCCTGGGGAAGATTATCCAAAAGAGTCCTTGACACTTAGAAATATTTTCAGAAAATCACGATTTTGTGAAAATTGACACGTTTCCCCTACTTCCACGCCAGGGGGGCGTCAATATGTTGTGAGGTACCCCAGGACAGTCGCCCAAATGTGGGTGAAGTTTGCGAGTCATGGGCGCAAAGTCGAATTTTGGGTGAAAAACCGCATTTTCATACTCTAAAAATTTCAGACAAGTGTCAGACTTCCAGGCAGGGAGAAACCGCAGGAGGCGTACCGAGGAGGCTTCCAGGAGCCTGGGGAAGATTATCCAAAAGAGTCCTTGACACTTAGAAATATTTTCAGAAAATCACGATTTTGTGAAAATTGACACGTTTCCCCTACTTCCACGCCAGGGGGGCGTCAATATGTTGTGAGGTACCCCAGGACAGTCGCCCAAATGTGGGTGAAGTTTGCGAGTCATGGGCGCACAGTCGAATTTTGGGTGAAAAACCGCATTTTCATACTCTAAAAATTTCAGACAAGTGTCAGACTTCCAGGCAGGGGGAAACCGCCGGAGGCGTACCGAGGAGGCTTCCAGGAGCCTGGGGAAGATTTTCCAAAAGTGTCCTTGACACTTAGAAATATTTTCAGAAAATCACGATTTTGTGAAAATTGACACGTTTCCCCTACTTCCACGCCAGGGGGGCGTCAATATGTTGTGAGGTACCCCAGGACAGTCGCCCAAATGTGGGTGAAGTTTGCGAGTCATGGGCGCACAGTCGAATTTTGGGTGAAAAACCGCATTTTCATACTCTAAAAATTTCAGACAAGTGTCAGACTTCCAGGCAGGGGGAAACCGCCGGAGGCGTACCGAGGAGGCTTCCAGGAGCCTGGGGAAGATTTTCCAAAAGTGTCCTTGACACTTAGAAATATTTTCAGAAAATCACGATTTTGTGAAAATTGACACGTTTCCCCTACTTCCACGCCAGGGGGGCGTCAATATGTTGTGAGGTACCCCAGGACAGTCGCCCAAATGTGGGTGAAGTTTGCGAGTCATGGGCGCAAAGTCGAATTTTGGGTGAAAAACCGCATTTTCATACTCTAAAAATTTCAGACAAGTGTCAGACTTCCAGGCAGGGGAAAACCGCAGGAGGCGTACCGAGGAGGCTTCCAGGAGCCTGGGGAAGATTATCCAAAAGTGCCCTTGACACTTAGAAATATTTTCAGAAAATCACGATTTTGTGAAAATTGACACGTTTCCCCTACTTCCACGCCAGGGGGGCGTCAATATGATGTGAGGTACCCCAAGGCAGTGACCTAACTGTGGGTGAAGTTTGCGGGTCATGGGCGCAAAGTCGAATTTTGGGTGAAAAACCGCATTTTCATACTCTAAAAATTTCAGACAGGTGTCAGACTTCCAGGCAGGGAGAAACCGCAGGAGGCGTACCGAGGAGGCTTCCAGGAGCCTGGGGAAGATTATCCAAAAGAGTCCTTGACACTTAGAAATATTTTCAGAAAATCACGATTTTGTGAAAATTGACACGTTTCCCCTACTTCCACGCCAGGGGGGCGTCAATATGATGTGAGGTACCCCAAGGCAGTGACCTAACTGTGGGTGAAGTTTGCGGGTCATGGGCGCAAAGTCGAATTTTGGGTGAAAAACCGCATTTTCATACTCTAAAAATTTCAGACAGGTGTCAGACTTCCAGGCAGGGGGAAACCGCCGGAGGCGTACCGAGGAGGCTTCCAGGAGCCTGGGGAAGATTTTCCAAAAGTGTCCTTGACACTTAGAAATATTTTCAGAAAATCACGATTTTGTGAAAATTGACACGTTTCCCCTACTTCCACGCCAGGGGGGCGTCAATATGTTGTGAGGTACCCCAGGACAGTCGCCCAAATGTGGGTGAAGTTTGCGAGTCATGGGCGCACAGTCGAATTTTGGGTGAAAAACCGCATTTTCATACTCTAAAAATTTCAGACAAGTGTCAGACTTCCAGGCAGGGGGAAACCGCCGGAGGCGTACCGAGGAGGCTTCCAGGAGCCTGGGGAAGATTTTCCAAAAGTGTCCTTGACACTTAGAAATATTTTCAGAAAATCACGATTTTGTGAAAATTGACACGTTTCCCCTACTTCCACGCCAGGGGGGCGTCAATATGTTGTGAGGTACCCCAGGACAGTCGCCCAAATGTGGGTGAAGTTTGCGAGTCATGGGCGCACAGTCGAATTTTGGGTGAAAAACCGCATTTTCATACTCTAAAAATTTCAGACAAGTGTCAGACTTCCAGGCAGGGGGAAACCGCCGGAGGCGTACCGAGGAGGCTTCCAGGAGCCTGGGGAAGATTTTCCAAAAGTGCCCTTGACACTTAGAAATATTTTCAGAAAATCACGATTTTGTGAAAATTGACACGTTTCCCCTACTTCCACGCCAGGGGGGCGTCAATATGATGTGAGGTACCCCAAGGCAGTGACCTAACTGTGGGTGAAGTTTGCGGGTCATGGGCGCAAAGTCGAATTTTGGGTGAAAAACCGCATTTTCATACTCTAAAAATTTCAGACAGGTGTCAGACTTCCAGGCAGGGAGAAACCGCAGGAGGCGTACCGAGGAGGCTTCCAGGAGCCTGGGGAAGATTATCCAAAAGTGTCCTTGACACTTAGAAATATTTTCAGAAAATCACGATTTTGTGAAAATTGACACGTTTCCCCTACTTCCACGCCAGGGGGGCGTCAATATGTTGTGAGGTACCCCAGGACAGTCGCCCAAATGTGGGTGAAGTTTGCGAGTCATGGGCGCAAAGTCGAATTTTGGGTGAAAAACCGCATTTTCATACTCTAAAAATTTCAGACAAGTGTCAGACTTCCAGGCAGGGAGAAACCGCAGGAGGCGTACCGAGGAGGCTTCCAGGAGCCTGGGGAAGATTATCCAAAAGTGTCCTTGACACTTAGAAATATTTTCAGAAAATCACGATTTTGTGAAAATTGACACGTTTCCCCTACTTCCACGCCAGGGGGGCGTCAATATGATGTGAGGTACCCCAAGGCAGTGACCTAACTGTGGGTGAAGTTTGCGGGTCATGGGCGCAAAGTCGAATTTTGGGTGAAAAACCGCATTTTCATACTCTAAAAATTTCAGACAGGTGTCAGACTTCCAGGCAGGGAGAAACCGCAGGAGGCGTACCGAGGAGGCTTCCAGGAGCCTGGGGAAGATTATCCAAAAGAGTCCTTGACACTTAGAAATATTTTCAGAAAATCACGATTTTGTGAAAATTGACACGTTTCCCCTACTTCCACGCCAGGGGGGCGTCAATATGATGTGAGGTACCCCAAGGCAGTGACCTAACTGTGGGTGAAGTTTGCGGGTCATGGGCGCAAAGTCGAATTTTGGGTGAAAAACCGCATTTTCATACTCTAAAAATTTCAGACAGGTGTCAGACTTCCAGGCAGGGGGAAACCGCCGGAGGCGTACCGAGGAGGCTTCCAGGAGCCTGGGGAAGATTTTCCAAAAGTGTCCTTGACACTTAGAAATATTTTCAGAAAATCACGATTTTGTGAAAATTGACACGTTTCCCCTACTTCCACGCCAGGGGGGCGTCAATATGTTGTGAGGTACCCCAGGACAGTCGCCCAAATGTGGGTGAAGTTTGCGAGTCATGGGCGCAAAGTCGAATTTTGGGTGAAAAACCGCATTTTCATACTCTAAAAATTTCAGACAAGTGTCAGACTTCCAGGCAGGGAGAAACCGCAGGAGGCGTACCGAGGAGGCTTCCAGGAGCCTGGGGAAGATTATCCAAAAGAGTCCTTGACACTTAGAAATATTTTCAGAAAATCACGATTTTGTGAAAATTGACACGTTTCCCCTACTTCCACGCCAGGGGGGCGTCAATATGTTGTGAGGTACCCCAGGACAGTCGCCCAAATGTGGGTGAAGTTTGCGAGTCATGGGCGCACAGTCGAATTTTGGGTGAAAAACCGCATTTTCATACTCTAAAAATTTCAGACAAGTGTCAGACTTCCAGGCAGGGGGAAACCGCCGGAGGCGTACCGAGGAGGCTTCCAGGAGCCTGGGGAAGATTTTCCAAAAGTGTCCTTGACACTTAGAAATATTTTCAGAAAATCACGATTTTGTGAAAATTGACACGTTTCCCCTACTTCCACGCCAGGGGGGCGTCAATATGTTGTGAGGTACCCCAGGACAGTCGCCCAAATGTGGGTGAAGTTTGCGAGTCATGGGCGCACAGTCGAATTTTGGGTGAAAAACCGCATTTTCATACTCTAAAAATTTCAGACAAGTGTCAGACTTCCAGGCAGGGGGAAACCGCCGGAGGCGTACCGAGGAGGCTTCCAGGAGCCTGGGGAAGATTTTCCAAAAGTGTCCTTGACACTTAGAAATATTTTCAGAAAATCACGATTTTGTGAAAATTGACACGTTTCCCCTACTTCCACGCCAGGGGGGCGTCAATATGTTGTGAGGTACCCCAGGACAGTCGCCCAAATGTGGGTGAAGTTTGCGAGTCATGGGCGCACAGTCGAATTTTGGGTGAAAAACCGCATTTTCATACTCTAAAAATTTCAGACAAGTGTCAGACTTCCAGGCAGGGGGAAACCGCCGGAGGCGTACCGAGGAGGCTTCCAGGAGCCTGGGGAAGATTTTCCAAAAGTGTCCTTGACACTTAGAAATATTTTCAGAAAATCACGATTTTGTGAAAATTGACACGTTTCCCCTACTTCCACGCCAGGGGGGCGTCAATATGATGTGAGGTACCCCAGGACAGTCGCCCAAATGTGGGTGAAGTTTGCGAGTCATGGGCGCACAGTCGAATTTTGGGTGAAAAACCGCATTTTCATACTCTAAAAATTTCAGACAAGTGTCAGACTTCCAGGCAGGGGGAAACCGCCGGAGGCGTACCGAGGAGGCTTCCAGGAGCCTGGGGAAGATTTTCCAAAAGTGTCCTTGACACTTAGAAATATTTTCAGAAAATCACGATTTTGTGAAAATTGACACGTTTCCCCTACTTCCACGCCAGGGGGGCGTCAATATGTTGTGAGGTACCCCAGGACAGTCGCCCAAATGTGGGTGAAGTTTGCGAGTCATGGGCGCACAGTCGAATTTTGGGTGAAAAACCGCATTTTCATACTCTAAAAATTTCAGACAAGTGTCAGACTTCCAGGCAGGGGGAAACCGCCGGAGGCGTACCGAGGAGGCTTCCAGGAGCCTGGGGAAGATTTTCCAAAAGTGTCCTTGACACTTAGAAATATTTTCAGAAAATCACGATTTTGTGAAAATTGACACGTTTCCCCTACTTCCACGCCAGGGGGGCGTCAATATGTTGTGAGGTACCCCAGGACAGTCGCCCAAATGTGGGTGAAGTTTGCGAGTCATGGGCGCAAAGTCGAATTTTGGGTGAAAAACCGCATTTTCATACTCTAAAAATTTCAGACAAGTGTCAGACTTCCAGGCAGGGGAAAACCGCAGGAGGCGTACCGAGGAGGCTTCCAGGAGCCTGGGGAAGATTATCCAAAAGTGCCCTTGACACTTAGAAATATTTTCAGAAAATCACGATTTTGTGAAAATTGACACGTTTCCCCTACTTCCACGCCAGGGGGGCGTCAATATGATGTGAGGTACCCCAAGGCAGTGACCTAACTGTGGGTGAAGTTTGCGGGTCATGGGCGCAAAGTCGAATTTTGGGTGAAAAACCGCATTTTCATACTCTAAAAATTTCAGACAGGTGTCAGACTTCCAGGCAGGGAGAAACCGCAGGAGGCGTACCGAGGAGGCTTCCAGGAGCCTGGGGAAGATTATCCAAAAGAGTCCTTGACACTTAGAAATATTTTCAGAAAATCACGATTTTGTGAAAATTGACACGTTTCCCCTACTTCCACGCCAGGGGGGCGTCAATATGATGTGAGGTACCCCAAGGCAGTGACCTAACTGTGGGTGAAGTTTGCGGGTCATGGGCGCAAAGTCGAATTTTGGGTGAAAAACCGCATTTTCATACTCTAAAAATTTCAGACAGGTGTCAGACTTCCAGGCAGGGGGAAACCGCCGGAGGCGTACCGAGGAGGCTTCCAGGAGCCTGGGGAAGATTTTCCAAAAGTGTCCTTGACACTTAGAAATATTTTCAGAAAATCACGATTTTGTGAAAATTGACACGTTTCCCCTACTTCCACGCCAGGGGGGCGTCAATATGTTGTGAGGTACCCCAGGACAGTCGCCCAAATGTGGGTGAAGTTTGCGAGTCATGGGCGCACAGTCGAATTTTGGGTGAAAAACCGCATTTTCATACTCTAAAAATTTCAGACAAGTGTCAGACTTCCAGGCAGGGGGAAACCGCCGGAGGCGTACCGAGGAGGCTTCCAGGAGCCTGGGGAAGATTATCCAAAAGTGTCCTTGACACTTAGAAATATTTTCAGAAAATCACGATTTTGTGAAAATTGACACGTTTCCCCTACTTCCACGCCAGGGGGGCGTCAATATGTTGTGAGGTACCCCAGGACAGTCGCCCAAATGTGGGTGAAGTTTGCGAGTCATGGGCGCAAAGTCGAATTTTGGGTGAAAAACCGCATTTTCATACTCTAAAAATTTCAGACAAGTGTCAGACTTCCAGGCAGGGAGAAACCGCAGGAGGCGTACCGAGGAGGCTTCCAGGAGCCTGGGGAAGATTATCCAAAAGAGTCCTTGACACTTAGAAATATTTTCAGAAAATCACGATTTTGTGAAAATTGACACGTTTCCCCTACTTCCACGCCAGGGGGGCGTCAATATGTTGTGAGGTACCCCAGGACAGTCGCCCAAATGTGGGTGAAGTTTGCGAGTCATGGGCGCACAGTCGAATTTTGGGTGAAAAACCGCATTTTCATACTCTAAAAATTTCAGACAGGTGTCAGACTTCCAGGCAGGGAGAAACCGCAGGAGGCGTACCGAGGAGGCTTCCAGGAGCCTGGGGAAGATTATCCAAAAGTGTCCTTGACACTTAGAAATATTTTCAGAAAATCACGATTTTGTGAAAATTGACACGTTTCCCCTACTTCCACGCCAGGGGGGCGTCAATATGATGTGAGGTACCCCAAGGCAGTGACCTAACTGTGGGTGAAGTTTGCGGGTCATGGGCGCAAAGTCGAATTTTGGGTGAAAAACCGCATTTTCATACTCTAAAAATTTCAGACAGGTGTCAGACTTCCAGGCAGGGAGAAACCGCAGGAGGCGTACCGAGGAGGCTTCCAGGAGCCTGGGGAAGATTATCCAAAAGAGTCCTTGACACTTAGAAATATTTTCAGAAAATCACGATTTTGTGAAAATTGACACGTTTCCCCTACTTCCACGCCAGGGGGGCGTCAATATGATGTGAGGTACCCCAAGGCAGTGACCTAACTGTGGGTGAAGTTTGCGGGTCATGGGCGCAAAGTCGAATTTTGGGTGAAAAACCGCATTTTCATACTCTAAAAATTTCAGACAGGTGTCAGACTTCCAGGCAGGGGGAAACCGCCGGAGGCGTACCGAGGAGGCTTCCAGGAGCCTGGGGAAGATTTTCCAAAAGTGTCCTTGACACTTAGAAATATTTTCAGAAAATCACGATTTTGTGAAAATTGACACGTTTCCCCTACTTCCACGCCAGGGGGGCGTCAATATGTTGTGAGGTACCCCAGGACAGTCGCCCAAATGTGGGTGAAGTTTGCGAGTCATGGGCGCACAGTCGAATTTTGGGTGAAAAACCCCATTTTCATACTCTAAAAATTTCAGACAGGTGTCAGACTTCCAGGCAGGGAGAAACCGCAGGAGGCGTACCGAGGAGGCTTCCAGGAGCCTGGGGAAGATTTTCCAAAAGTGTCCTTGACACTTAGAAATATTTTGAGAAAATCACGATTTTGTGAAAATTGACACGTTTCCCCTACTTCCACGCCAGGGGGGCGTCAATATGATGTGAGGTACCCCAAGGCAGTGACCTAACTGTGGGTGAAGTTTGCGGGTCATGGGCGCAAAGTCGAATTTTGGGTGAAAAACCGCATTTTCATACTCTAAAAATTTCAGACAAGTGTCAGGCTTCCAGGCAGGGAGAAACCGCAGGAGGCGTACCGAGGAGGCTTCCAGGAGCCTGGGGAAGATTTTCCAAAAGTGTCCTTGACACTTAGAAATATTTTGAGAAAATCACGATTTTGTGAAAATTGACACGTTTCCCCTACTTCCACGCCAGGGGGGCGTCAATATGATGTGAGGTACCCCAAGGCAGTGACCTAACTGTGGGTGAAGTTTGCGGGTCATGGGCGCAAAGTCGAATTTTGGGTGAAAAACCGCATTTTCATACTCTAAAAATTTCAGACAGGTGTCAGACTTCCAGGCAGGGAGAAACCGCAGGAGGCGTACCGAGGAGGCTTCCAGGAGCCTGGGGAAGATTATCCAAAAGAGTCCTTGACACTTAGAAATATTTTGAGAAAATCACGATTTTGTGAAAATTGACACGTTTCCCCTACTTCCACGCCTGGGGGGCGTCAATATGATGTGAGGTACCCCAAGGCAGTGACCTAACTGTGGGTGAAGTTTGCGGGTCATGGGCGCAAAGTCGAATTTTGGGTGAAAAACCGCGTTTTCATACTCTAAAAATTTCAGACAAGTGTCAGACTTCCAGGCAGGGAGAAACCGCAGGAGGCGTACCGAGGAGGCTTCCAGGAGCCTGGGGAAGATTTTCCAAAAGTGTCCTTGACACTTAGAATTATTTTGAGAAATTTCCGATTTTGTGAAAAATGACCCCTTTCCCCTACTTCCACCCTAAAGGGGCGTCAATATGTTGTAAAGCACCCCGAGACAGAGACCTAAGCGTGGGCAAAGTTTGGGTCTGATGGGTGGAACACTGAAAAAAACGCGATTTTCCACTTAGAACAAACATAGAACTTTCAGACTTCCAGGCGGGGGGAATGCTCTGAAGCTGTACCGAGGACACTTCCATGGCCCCCGGATCGATTTTCAAGAACGAGTCCTTGGGACTTTGAAATTTTTCGGCGATGCGTTTTTGGCTTCCGGGAGCCGCAGAACGTTGGGAAATTCGTTCCGCTCGCCGGTTCCAGGTGTTTCGGGCTAGTCCAGGCCCCAGCTACGCCGCCTGGCCGCCAAATTTCGCAAAATCGAAAAAAAAAAAAATAGAACCGGAATGAGGAATTTCTGGCCGCCGGATCCGCCGCACAGCTCCAGGAAGTCGGACACTTTTCGGCTTCGCTCCCTTAAAGTGGGGGTCGGTGTTTCGCCATGCAAATACCCACTTTTGCACACCAGCTGCAGGATATAGGAGAGA
>NW_027194616.1:32500-34640 GCF_032444005.1 Ranitomeya imitator
CCAAGGCAGTGACCTAACTGTGGGTGAAGTTTGCGGGTCATGGGCGCAAAGTCGAATTTTGGGTGAAAAACCGCATTTTCATACTCTAAAAATTTCAGACAAGTGTCAGACTTCCAGGCAGGGAGAAACCGCAGGAGGCGTACCGAGGAGGCTTCCAGGAGCCTGGGGAAGATTATCCAAAAGTGTCCTTGACACTTAGAAATATTTTGAAAAAAATCACGATTTTGTGAAAATTGACACGTTTCCCCTACTTCCACGCCAGGGGGGCGTCAATATGTTGTGAGGTACCCCAGGACAGTCGCCTAAATGTGGGTGAAGTTTGCGAGTCACGGGCGCAAAGTCGAATTTTGGGTGAAAAACCGCGTTTTCATGCGCTAAAAATTTCAGACAAGTGTCAGACTTCCAGGCAGGGGAAAACCGCAGGAGGCGTACCGAGGAGGCTTCCAGGAGCCTGGGGAAGATTATCCAAAAGTGTCCTTGACACTTAGAAATATTTTCAGAAAATCACGATTTTGTGAAAATTGACACGTTTCCCCTACTTCCACGCCAGGGGGGCGTCAATATGTTGTGAGGTACCCCAGGACAGTCGCCTAAATGTGGGTGAAGTTTGCGAGTCACGGGCGCAAAGTCGAATTTTGGGTGAAAAACCGCATTTTCATACTCTAAAAATTTCAGACAAGTGTCAGACTTCCAGGCAGGGGGAAACCGCCGGAGGCGTACCGAGGAGGCTTCCAGGAGCCTGGGGAAGATTATCCAAACGAGTCCTTGACACTTAGAAATATTTTCAGAAAATCACGATTTTGTGAAAATTGACACGTTTCCCCTACTTCCACGCCAGGGGGGCGTCAATATGATGTGAGGTACCCCAAGGCAGTGACCTAACTGTGGGTGAAGTTTGCGGGTCATGGGCGCAAAGTCGAATTTTGGGTGAAAAACCGCATTTTCATACTCTAAAAATTTCAGACAAGTGTCAGACTTCCAGGCAGGGGAAAACCGCAGGAGGCGTACCGAGGAGGCTTCCAGGAGCCTGGGGAAGATTATCCAAAAGTGCCCTTGACACTTAGAAATATTTTCAGAAAATCACGATTTTGTGAAAATTGACACGTTTCCCCTACTTCCACGCCAGGGGGGCGTCAATATGTTGTGAGGTACCCCAGGACAGTCGCCCAAATGTGGGTGAAGTTTGCGAGTCATGGGCGCACAGTCGAATTTTGGGTGAAAAACCGCATTTTCATACTCTAAAAATTTCAGACAGGTGTCAGACTTCCAGGCAGGGAGAAACCGCAGGAGGCGTACCGAGGAGGCTTCCAGGAGCCTGGGGAAGATTATCCAAAAGAGTCCTTGACACTTAGAAATATTTTCAGAAAATCACGATTTTGTGAAAATTGACACGTTTTCCCCTACTTCCACGCCAGGGGGGCGTCAATATGTTGTGAGGTACCCCAGGACAGTCGCCCAAATGTGGGTGAAGTTTGCGAGTCATGGGCGCACAGTCGAATTTTGGGTGAAAAACCGCATTTTCATACTCTAAAAATTTCAGACAGGTGTCAGACTTCCAGGCAGGGGGAAACCGCCGGAGGCGTACCGAGGAGGCTTCCAGGAGCCTGGGAAGATTTTCCAAAAGTGTCCTTGACACTTAGAAATATTTTCAGAAAATCACGATTTTGTGAAAATTGACACGTTTCCCCTACTTCCACGCCAGGGGGGCGTCAATATGTTGTGAGGTACCCCAGGACAGTCGCCCAAATGTGGGTGAAGTTTGCGAGTCATGGGCGCAAAGTCGAATTTTGGGTGAAAAACCGCATTTTCATACTCTAAAAATTTCAGACAAGTGTCAGACTTCCAGGCAGGGAGAAACCGCAGGAGGCGTACCGAGGAGGCTTCCAGGAGCCTGGGGAAGATTATCCAAAAGTGCCCTTGACACTTAGAAATATTTTCAGAAAATCACGATTTTGTGAAAATTGACACGTTTCCCCTACTTCCACGCCAGGGGGGCGTCAATATGATGTGAGGTACCCCAAGGCAGTGACCTAACTGTGGGTGAAGTTTGCGGGTCATGGGCGCAAAGTCGAATTTTGGGTGAAAAACCGCATTTTCATACTCTAAAAATTTCAGACAAGTGTCAGACTTCCAGGCAGGG
>NW_027194617.1:0-31892 GCF_032444005.1 Ranitomeya imitator
GCTTAAGGCATGGGCACAAGTGCTGGCTAAGGCTTAAGGCATGGGCACAAGTGCTGGCTAAGGCTTAAGGCATGGGCACAAGTGTTGGCTAGGCATAAGGCATGGGCACAAGTGCTGGCTAGGCATAAGGCATTGACACAAGTGCTGGCTAGGCATAAGGCATGGGCACTAGTGCTGGCTAAGGCTTAAGGCCTGGGCACAAGTGCTGGCTAGGCTTAAGGCCTGGGCACAAGTGCTGGCTAGGCATAAGGCAAGGCATGGGCACAAGTGCTGGCTAGGCATAAGGCATGGGCACAAGTGCTGGCTAGGCATAAGGCATGGGCACAAGTGCTGGCTAGGCATAAGGCATGGGCACAAGTGCTGGCTAAGGCTTAAGGCATGGGCACAAGTGCTGACTAAGGCTTAAGGCATGGGCACAAGTGCTGGCTAAGGCTTAAGGCATGGGCACAAGTGCTGGCTAAGGCTTAAGGCATGGGCACAAATGCTGGCTAAGGCTTAAGGCATGGGCACAAGTGCTGGCTAAGGCATAAGGTATGGGCACAAGTGCTGGCTAAGGTTTAAGGCATGGGCACAAGTGCTGGCTAAGGTCTAAGGCATGGGCACAAGTGCTGGCTAAGGCTTAAGGCATGGGCACAAGTGCTGGCTAAGGCTTAAGGCATGGGCACAAGTGCTGGCTAAGGCTTAAGGCATGGGCATAAGTGCTGGCTAAGGCTTAAGGCATGGGCACAAGTGCTGGCTAGGCTTAAGGTATACGGCTAACTCTTTGCACTCTTTGCATAAAGGGTTAGGCACCCATAGGGGTGAAGAGCTAGCTTTCACCCCTCTACTCTGTACTTGGACATTTAGGACTAGATCCTTTGTTGTACAGTGCGGAGCCTCTCCATAACCCCATGCTCCAAGCGACCAGGCACTTCTTGTCTGTCCTCCGTAAATGGGTAATGCCTTCTTCCCCAACTACAGTCGTGCATGCGCATTCAGACGGGACAAGAGCGAAGAGCATAAAGCCTGCCCTGTGTGCATAACCATCATGTAACTAAAGACAGAAAAACAAACATGCAAGGGGCTCAAAAGTGCTGGCTAAGGCTTAAGGCATGGGCAAAAGTGCTGGCTAAGGCTTAAGGCATGGGCACAAGTGCTGGCTAAGGCTTAAGGCATGGGCACAAGTGCTGGCTAAGGCTTAAGGCATGGGCACAAGTGTTGGCTAAGGCTTAAGGCATGGGCACAAGTGCTGGCTAAGGCTTAAGGCATGGGCACAAGTGCTGGCTAAGGCTTAAGGCATGGGCACAAGTGCTGGCTAGGCTTAAGGCATGGGTACAAGTGCTGGCTAGGCTTAAGTCAACGGCACAAGTGCTGGCTATGCTTAAGGCATGGGCACAAGTGCTGGCTAACGCTTAAGGCATGGGCACAAGTGCTGGCTAAGGCTTAAGGCATGTGCACAAGTGCTGGATAAGGCTTAAGGCATGGGCACAAGTGCTGGCTAAGGCTTAAGGCATGGGCACAAGTGCTGGCTAAGGCTTAAGGCATGGGCACAAGTGCTGGCTAAGGCTTAAGGCATGGGCATAAGTGCTGGCTAAGGCTTAAGGCATGGGCACAAGTGCTGGCTAGGCTTAAGGCATACGGCTAACTCTTTGCACTCTTTGCATAAAGGCTTAGGCACCCATAGGGGTGAAGAGCTAGCTTTCACCCCTCTACTCTGTACTTGGACATTTAGGACTAGATCCTTTGTTGTACAGTGCGGAGCCTCTCCATAACCCCATGCTCTAAGCGACCAGGCACTTCTTGTCTGTCCTCCGTAAATGGGTAATGCCTTCTTCCCCAATTACAGTCGTGCATGCGCATTCAGACGGGACAAGAGCGAAGAGCGTAAAGCCTGCCCTGTGTGCATAACCATCATGTAACTAAAGACAGAAAAACAAACATGCAAGGGGCTCAAAAGTGCTGGCTAAGGCTTAAGGCATGGGCACAAGTGCTGGCTAGGCATAAGGCAAGGCATGGGCACAAGTGCTGGCTAGGCATAAGGCATGGGCACAAGTGCTGGCTAGGCATAAGGCATGGGCACAAGTGCTGGCTAGGCATAAAGGCATGGGCACAAGTGCTGGCTAAGGCTTAAGGCATGGGCACAAGTGCTGGCTAAGGCTTAAGGCATGGGCACAAGTGCTGGCTAAGGCTTAAGGCATGGGCACAAGTGCTGGCTAAGGCTTAAGGCATGGGCACAAGTGCTGGCTAGGCTTAAGGCATGGGTACAAGTGCTGGCTAGGCTTAAGGCAACGGCACAAGTGCTGGCTATGCTTAAGGCATGGGCACAAGTGCTGGCTAACGCTTAAGGCATGGGCACAAGTGCTGGCTAAGGCTTAAGGCATGTGCACAAGTGCTGGCTAAGGCTTAAGGCATGGGCACAAGTGCTGGCTAAGGCTTAAGGCATGGGCACAAGTGCTGGCTAAGGCTTAAGGCATGGGCACAAGTGCTGGCTAAGGCTTAAGGCATGGGCACATGTGCTGGCTAAGGCTTAAGGCATGGGGCACAAGTGCTGGCTAAGGCTTAAGGCGTGGGCACAAGTGCTGGCTAGGCTTAAGGCAACGGCACAAGTGCTGGCTATGCTTAAGGCATGGGCACAAGTGCTGGCTAGGCTTAAGGCATGGGCACAAGTGCTGGCTAGGCATAAGGCATGGGCACAAGTTCTGGCTAGGCATAAGGCATGGGCACAAGTGCTGGCTAGGCATAAGGCATGGGCACAAGTGCTGGCTAGGCATAAGGCATGGGCACAAGTGCTGGCTAAGGCTTAAGGCATGGGCACAAGTGCTGGCTAAGGCTTAAGGCATGGGCACAAGTGCTGGCTAAGGCTTAAGGCATGGGCACAAGTGCTGGCTAAGGCTTAAGGCATGGGCACAAGTGCTGGCTAAGGCTTAAGGCATGGGCACAAGTGCTGGCTAAGGCTTAAGGCATGGGCACAAGTGCTGGCTAAGGCTTAAGGCATGGGCACAAGGGCTGGCTAGGCATAAGTCATGGACACAAGTGCTGGCTAAGGCTTAAGGCATGGGCACATGTGCTGGCTAAGGCTTAAGGCATGGGCACAAGTGCTGGCTAAAGCTTAAGGCATGGGCACAAGTGTTGGCTAGGCATAAGGCATGGGCACAAGTGCTGGCTAAGGCTTAAGGCATATGCACAAGTGCTGGATAAGGCTTAAGGCATGGGCACAAGTGCTGGCTAAGGCTTAAGGCATGGGCACAAGTGCTGGCTAAGGCTTAAGGCATGGGCACAAGTGCTGGCTAAGGCTTAAGGCATGGGCATAAGTGCTGGCTAAGGCTTAAGGCATGGGCACAAGTGCTGGCTAGGCTTAAGGCATACGGCTAACTCTTTGCACTCTTTGCATAAAGGGTTAGGCACCCATAGGGGTGAAGAGCTAGCTTTCACCCCTCTACTCTGTACTTGGACATTTAGGACTAGATCCTTTGTTGTACAGTGCGGAGCCTCTCCATAACCCCATGCTCCAAGCGACCAGGCACTTCTTGTCTGTCCTCCGTAAATGGGTAATGCTTTCTTCCCCAATTACAGTCGTGCATGCGCATTCAGACGGGACAAGAGCGAAGAGCGTAAAGCCTGCCCTGTGTGCATAACCATCATGTAACTAAAGACAGAAAAACAAACATGCAAGGGGCTCAAAAGTGCTGGCTAAGGCTTAAGGCATGGGCACAAGTGCTGGCTAGGCATAAGGCAAGGCATGGGCACAAGTGCTGGCTAGGCATAAGGCATGGGCACAAGTGCTGGCTAGGCATAAGGCATGGGCACAAGTGCTGGCTAGGCATAAGGCATGGGCACAAGTGCTGGCTAAGGCTTAAGGCATGGGCACAAGTGCTGGCTAAGGCTTAAGGCATGGGCACAAGTGCTGGCTAAGGCTTAAGGCATGGGCACAAGTGCTGGCTAAGGCTTAAGGCATGGGCACAAGTGCTGGCTAGGCTTAAGGCATGGGTACAAGTGCTGGCTAGGCTTAAGGCAACGGCACAAGTGCTGGCTATGCTTAAGGCATGGGCACAAGTGCTGGCTAACGCTTAAGGCATGGGCACAAGTGCTGGCTAAGGCTTAAGGCATGTGCACAAGTGCTGGCTAAGGCTTAAGGCATGGGCACAAGTGCTGGCTAAGGCTTAAGGCATGGGCACAAGTGCTGGCTAAGGCTTAAGGCATGGGCACAAGTGCTGGCTAGGCTTAAGGCAACGGCACAAGTGCTGGCTATGCTTAAGGCATGGGCACAAGTGCTGGCTAGGCTTAAGGCATGGGCACAAGTGCTGGCTAGGCATAAGGCATGGGCACAAGTTCTGGCTAGGCATAAGGCATGGGCACAAGTGCTGGCTAGGCATAAGGCATGGGCACAAGTGCTGGCTAGGCATAAGGCATGGGCACAAGTGCTGGCTAAGGCTTAAGGCATGGGCACAAGTGCTGGCTAAGGCTTAAGGCATGGGCACAAGTGCTGGCTAAGGCTTAAGGCATGGGCACAAGTGCTGGCTAAGGCTTAAGGCATGGGCACAAGTGCTGGCTAAGGCTTAAGGCATGGGCACAAGTGCTGGCTAAGGCTTAAGGCATGGGCACAAGTGCTGGCTAAGGCTTAAGGCATGGGCACAAGTGCTGGCTAAGGCTTAAGGCATGGGCACAAGTGCTGGCTAGGCATAAGGCATGGACACAAGTGCTGGCTAAGGCTTAAGGCATGGGCACATGTGCTGACTAAGGCTTAAGGCATGGGCACAAGTGCTGGCTAAAGCTTAAGGCATGGGCACAAGTGCTGGCTAGGCATAAGGCATGGGCACAAGTGCTGGCTAAGGCTTAAGGCATATGCGCAAGTGCTGGCTAAGGCTTAAGGCATGGGCACAAGTGATGGCTAAGGCTTAAGGCATGGGCACAAGTGCTGGCTAGGCTTAAGGCATGGGCACAAGTGCTGGCTAAGGCTAAAGGCATGGGCACAAGTGCTGGCTAGGCATAAGGCATGGGCACAAGTGCTGGCTAAGGCTTAAGGCATGGGCACAAGTGCTGGCTAATGCTTAAGGCATGGGCACAAGTGCTGGCTAAGGCTTAAGGCATGGGCACAAGTGCTGGCTAAGGCTTAAGGCATGGGCACAAGTGCTGGCTAAGGCTTAAGGCATGGGCACAAGTGCTGGCTAAGGCTTAAGGCATGGGCACAAGTACTGGCTAGGCTTAAGGCATGGGCACAAGTGCTGGCTATGATTAAGGCAACGGCACAAGTGCTGGCTATGCTTAAGGCAACGGCACAAGTGCTGGCTAGGCTTAAGGCATGGGCACAAGTGCTGGCTAGGATTAAGGCATGAGCACAAGTGCTGGCTAGGCATAAGGCATGGGCACAAGTGCTGGCTAGGCATAAGGCATGGGCACAAGTGCTGGCTAGGCATAAGGCATGGGCACAAGTGCTGGTTAAGGCTTAAGGCATGGGCACAAGTGCTGGCTAAGGCTTAAGGCATGGGCACAAGTGCTGGCTAAGGCTTAAGGCATGGGCACAATTACTGGCTAGGCTTAAGGCATGGGCAGAAGTGCTGGCTAAGGCTTAAGGCAATGGCACAAGTGCTGGCTAGGCTTAAGGCAACGGCACAAGTGATGGCTAGGCTTAAGGCATGGGCACAAGAGATGGCTTGGCTTAAGGCATGGGTACAAGTGCTGGCTAGGCATAAGGCATGGGCACAAGTGCTGGCTAGGCTTAAGGCATGGGCACAAGTGCTGGCTAAGGCTTAAGGCATGGGCACAAGTGCTGGCTAGGCATAAGGCATGGGCACAAGTGCTGGCTAGGCATAAGGCATGGGCACAAGTGCTGGCTAGGCATAAGGCATGGGCACAAGTGCTGGCTAAGGCTTAAGGCATGGGCACAAGTGCTGGCTAAGGCTTAAGGCATGGGCACAAGTGCTGGCTAAGGCTTAAGGCATGGGCACAAGTGCTGGCTAAGGCTTAAGGCATGGGCACAAGTGCTGGCTAGGCTTAAGGCATGCGTACAAGTGCTGGCTAGGCTTAAGGCAACGGCACAAGTGCTGGCTATGCTTAAGGCATGGGCACAAGTGCTGGCTAACGCTTAAGGCATGGGCACAAGTGCTGGCTAAGGCTTAAGGCATGTGCACAAGTGCTGGCTAAGGCTTAAGGCATGGGCACAAGTGCTGGCTAAGGCTTAAGGCATGGGCACAAGTGCTGGCTAAGGCTTAAGGCATGGTCACAAGTGCTGGCTAAGGCTTAAGGCATGGGCACATGTGCTGGCTAAGGCTTAAGGCATGGGCACAAGTGCTGGCTAAGGCTTAAGGCATGGGCACAAGTGCTGGCTAGGCTTAAGGCAACGGCACAAGTGCTGGCTATGCTTAAGGCATGGGCACAAGTGCTGGCTAGGCTTAAGGCATGGGCACAAGTGCTGGCTAGGCATAAGGCATGGGCACAAGTTCTGGCTAGGCATAAGGCATGGGCACAAGTGCTGGCTAGGCATAAGGCATGGGCACAAGTGCTGGCTAGGCATAAGGCATGGGCACAAGTGCTGGCTAAGTCTTAAGGCATGGGCACAAGTGCTGGCTAAGGCTTAAGGCATGGGCACAAGTGCTGGCTAAGGCTTAAGGCATGGGCACAAGTGCTGGCTAAGGCTTAAGGCATGGGCACAAGTGCTGGCTAAGGCTTAAGGCATGGGCACAAGTGCTGGCTAAGGCTTAAGGCATGGGCACAAGTGCTGGCTAAGGCTTAAGGCATGGGCACAAGTGCTGGCTAAGGCTTAAGGCATGGGCACAAGTGCTGGCTAAGGCTTAAGGCATGGGCACAAGTGCTGGCTAAAGCTTAAGGCATGGGCACAAGGGCTGGCTAGGCATAAGTCATGGACACAAGTGCTGGCTAAGGCTTAAGGCATGGGCACATGTGCTGGCTAAGGCTTAAGGCATGGGCACAAGTGCTGGCTAAAGCTTAAGGCATGGGCACAAGTGTTGGCTAGGCATAAGGCATGGGCACAAGTGCTGGCTAAGGCTTAAGGCATATGCACAAGTGCTGGATAAGGCTTAAGGCATGGGCACAAGTGCTGGCTAAGGCTTAAGGCATGGGCACAAGTGCTGGCTAAGGCTTAAGGCATGGGCACAAGTGCTGGCTAAGGCTTAAGGCATGGGCATAAGTGCTGGCTAAGGCTTAAGGCATGGGCACAAGTGCTGGCTAGGCTTAAGGCATACGGCTAACTCTTTGCACTCTTTGCATAAAGGGTTAGGCACCCATAGGGGTGAAGAGCTAGCTTTCACCCCTCTACTCTGTACTTGGACATTTAGGACTAGATCCTTTGTTGTACAGTGCGGAGCCTCTCCATAACCCCATGCTCCAAGCGACCAGGCACTTCTTGTCTGTCCTCCGTAAATGGGTAATGCTTTCTTCCCCAATTACAGTCGTGCATGCGCATTCAGACGGGACAAGAGCGAAGAGCGTAAAGCCTGCCCTGTGTGCATAACCATCATGTAACTAAAGACAGAAAAACAAACATGCAAGGGGCTCAAAAGTGCTGGCTAAGGCTTAAGGCATGGGCACAAGTGCTGGCTAGGCATAAGGCAAGGCATGGGCACAAGTGCTGGCTAGGCATAAGGCATGGGCACAAGTGCTGGCTAGGCATAAGGCATGGGCACAAGTGCTGGCTAGGCATAAGGCATGGGCACAAGTGCTGGCTAAGGCTTAAGGCATGGGCACAAGTGCTGGCTAAGGCTTAAGGCATGGGCACAAGTGCTGGCTAAGGCTTAAGGCATGGGCACAAGTGCTGGCTAAGGCTTAAGGCATGGGCACAAGTGCTGGCTAGGCTTAAGGCATGGGTACAAGTGCTGGCTAGGCTTAAGGCAACGGCACAAGTGCTGGCTATGCTTAAGGCATGGGCACAAGTGCTGGCTAACGCTTAAGGCATGGGCACAAGTGCTGGCTAAGGCTTAAGGCATGTGCACAAGTGCTGGCTAAGGCTTAAGGCATGGGCACAAGTGCTGGCTAAGGCTTAAGGCATGGGCACAAGTGCTGGCTAAGGCTTAAGGCATGGGCACAAGTGCTGGCTAGGCTTAAGGCAACGGCACAAGTGCTGGCTATGCTTAAGGCATGGGCACAAGTGCTGGCTAGGCTTAAGGCATGGGCACAAGTGCTGGCTAGGCATAAGGCATGGGCACAAGTTCTGGCTAGGCATAAGGCATGGGCACAAGTGCTGGCTAGGCATAAGGCATGGGCACAAGTGCTGGCTAGGCATAAGGCATGGGCACAAGTGCTGGCTAAGGCTTAAGGCATGGGCACAAGTGCTGGCTAAGGCTTAAGGCATGGGCACAAGTGCTGGCTAAGGCTTAAGGCATGGGCACAAGTGCTGGCTAAGGCTTAAGGCATGGGCACAAGTGCTGGCTAAGGCTTAAGGCATGGGCACAAGTGCTGGCTAAGGCTTAAGGCATGGGCACAAGTGCTGGCTAAGGCTTAAGGCATGGGCACAAGTGCTGGCTAAGGCTTAAGGCATGGGCACAAGTGCTGGCTAGGCATAAGGCATGGACACAAGTGCTGGCTAAGGCTTAAGGCATGGGCACATGTGCTGACTAAGGCTTAAGGCATGGGCACAAGTGCTGGCTAAAGCTTAAGGCATGGGCACAAGTGCTGGCTAGGCATAAGGCATGGGCACAAGTGCTGGCTAAGGCTTAAGGCATGGGCACAAGTGCTGGCTAAGGCTTAAGGCATGGGCACAAGTGCTGGCTAGGCTTAAGGCATGGGTACAAGTGCTGGCTAGGCTTAAGGCAACGGCACAAGTGCTGGCTATGCTTAAGGCATGGGCACAAGTGCTGGCTAACGCTTAAGGCATGGGCACAAGTGCTGGCTAAGGCTTAAGGCATGTGCACAAGTGCTGGCTAAGGCTTAAGGCATGGGCACAAGTGCTGGCTAAGGCTTAAGGCATGGGCACAAGTGCTGGCTAAGGCTTAAGGCATGGGCACAAGTGCTGGCTAGGCTTAAGGCAACGGCACAAGTGCTGGCTATGCTTAAGGCATGGGCACAAGTGCTGGCTAGGCTTAAGGCATGGGCACAAGTGCTGGCTAGGCATAAGGCATGGGCACAAGTTCTGGCTAGGCATAAGGCATGGGCACAAGTGCTGGCTAGGCATAAGGCATGGGCACAAGTGCTGGCTAGGCATAAGGCATGGGCACAAGTGCTGGCTAAGGCTTAAGGCATGGGCACAAGTGCTGGCTAAGGCTTAAGGCATGGGCACAAGTGCTGGCTAAGGCTTAAGGCATGGGCACAAGTGCTGGCTAAGGCTTAAGGCATGGGCACAAGTGCTGGCTAAGGCTTAAGGCATGGGCACAAGTGCTGGCTAAGGCTTAAGGCATGGGCACAAGTGCTGGCTAAGGCTTAAGGCATGGGCACAAGTGCTGGCTAAGGCTTAAGGCATGGGCACAAGTGCTGGCTAGGCATAAGGCATGGACACAAGTGCTGGCTAAGGCTTAAGGCATGGGCACATGTGCTGACTAAGGCTTAAGGCATGGGCACAAGTGCTGGCTAAAGCTTAAGGCATGGGCACAAGTGCTGGCTAGGCATAAGGCATGGGCACAAGTGCTGGCTAAGGCTTAAGGCATATGCGCAAGTGCTGGCTAAGGCTTAAGGCATGGGCACAAGTGATGGCTAAGGCTTAAGGCATGGGCACAAGTGCTGGCTAGGCTTAAGGCATGGGCACAAGTGCTGGCTAAGGCTAAAGGCATGGGCACAAGTGCTGGCTAGGCATAAGGCATGGGCACAAGTGCTGGCTAAGGCTTAAGGCATGGGCACAAGTGCTGGCTAATGCTTAAGGCATGGGCACAAGTGCTGGCTAAGGCTTAAGGCATGGGCACAAGTGCTGGCTAAGGCTTAAGGCATGGGCACAAGTGCTGGCTAAGGCTTAAGGCATGGGCACAAGTGCTGGCTAAGGCTTAAGGCATGGGCACAAGTACTGGCTAGGCTTAAGGCATGGGCACAAGTGCTGGCTATGATTAAGGCAACGGCACAAGTGCTGGCTATGCTTAAGGCAACGGCACAAGTGCTGGCTAGGCTTAAGGCATGGGCACAAGTGCTGGCTAGGATTAAGGCATGAGCACAAGTGCTGGCTAGGCATAAGGCATGGGCACAAGTGCTGGCTAGGCATAAGGCATGGGCACAAGTGCTGGCTAGGCATAAGGCATGGGCACAAGTGCTGGTTAAGGCTTAAGGCATGGGCACAAGTGCTGGCTAAGGCTTAAGGCATGGGCACAAGTGCTGGCTAAGGCTTAAGGCATGGGCACAATTACTGGCTAGGCTTAAGGCATGGGCAGAAGTGCTGGCTAAGGCTTAAGGCAATGGCACAAGTGCTGGCTAGGCTTAAGGCAACGGCACAAGTGATGGCTAGGCTTAAGGCATGGGCACAAGAGATGGCTTGGCTTAAGGCATGGGTACAAGTGCTGGCTAGGCATAAGGCATGGGCACAAGTGCTGGCTAGGCTTAAGGCATGGGCACAAGTGCTGGCTAAGGCTTAAGGCATGGGCACAAGTGCTGGCTAGGCATAAGGCATGGGCACAAGTGCTGGCTAGGCATAAGGCATGGGCACAAGTGCTGGCTAGGCATAAGGCATGGGCACAAGTGCTGGCTAAGGCTTAAGGCATGGGCACAAGTGCTGGCTAAGGCTTAAGGCATGGGCACAAGTGCTGGCTAAGGCTTAAGGCATGGGCACAAGTGCTGGCTAAGGCTTAAGGCATGGGCACAAGTGCTGGCTAGGCTTAAGGCATGCGTACAAGTGCTGGCTAGGCTTAAGGCAACGGCACAAGTGCTGGCTATGCTTAAGGCATGGGCACAAGTGCTGGCTAACGCTTAAGGCATGGGCACAAGTGCTGGCTAAGGCTTAAGGCATGTGCACAAGTGCTGGCTAAGGCTTAAGGCATGGGCACAAGTGCTGGCTAAGGCTTAAGGCATGGGCACAAGTGCTGGCTAAGGCTTAAGGCATGGTCACAAGTGCTGGCTAAGGCTTAAGGCATGGGCACATGTGCTGGCTAAGGCTTAAGGCATGGGCACAAGTGCTGGCTAAGGCTTAAGGCATGGGCACAAGTGCTGGCTAGGCTTAAGGCAACGGCACAAGTGCTGGCTATGCTTAAGGCATGGGCACAAGTGCTGGCTAGGCTTAAGGCATGGGCACAAGTGCTGGCTAGGCATAAGGCATGGGCACAAGTTCTGGCTAGGCATAAGGCATGGGCACAAGTGCTGGCTAGGCATAAGGCATGGGCACAAGTGCTGGCTAGGCATAAGGCATGGGCACAAGTGCTGGCTAAGTCTTAAGGCATGGGCACAAGTGCTGGCTAAGGCTTAAGGCATGGGCACAAGTGCTGGCTAAGGCTTAAGGCATGGGCACAAGTGCTGGCTAAGGCTTAAGGCATGGGCACAAGTGCTGGCTAAGGCTTAAGGCATGGGCACAAGTGCTGGCTAAGGCTTAAGGCATGGGCACAAGTGCTGGCTAAGGCTTAAGGCATGGGCACAAGTGCTGGCTAAGGCTTAAGGCATGGGCACAAGTGCTGGCTAAGGCTTAAGGCATGGGCACAAGTGCTGGCTAAAGCTTAAGGCATGGGCACAAGGGCTGGCTAGGCATAAGTCATGGACACAAGTGCTGGCTAAGGCTTAAGGCATGGGCACATGTGCTGGCTAAGGCTTAAGGCATGGGCACAAGTGCTGGCTAAAGCTTAAGGCATGGGCACAAGTGTTGGCTAGGCATAAGGCATGGGCACAAGTGCTGGCTAAGGCTTAAGGCATATGCACAAGTGCTGGATAAGGCTTAAGGCATGGGCACAAGTGCTGGCTAAGGCTTAAGGCATGGGCACAAGTGCTGGCTAAGGCTTAAGGCATGGGCACAAGTGCTGGCTAAGGCTTAAGGCATGGGCATAAGTGCTGGCTAAGGCTTAAGGCATGGGCACAAGTGCTGGCTAGGCTTAAGGCATACGGCTAACTCTTTGCACTCTTTGCATAAAGGGTTAGGCACCCATAGGGGTGAAGAGCTAGCTTTCACCCCTCTACTCTGTACTTGGACATTTAGGACTAGATCCTTTGTTGTACAGTGCGGAGCCTCTCCATAACCCCATGCTCCAAGCGACCAGGCACTTCTTGTCTGTCCTCCGTAAATGGGTAATGCTTTCTTCCCCAATTACAGTCGTGCATGCGCATTCAGACGGGACAAGAGCGAAGAGCGTAAAGCCTGCCCTGTGTGCATAACCATCATGTAACTAAAGACAGAAAAACAAACATGCAAGGGGCTCAAAAGTGCTGGCTAAGGCTTAAGGCATGGGCACAAGTGCTGGCTAGGCATAAGGCAAGGCATGGGCACAAGTGCTGGCTAGGCATAAGGCATGGGCACAAGTGCTGGCTAGGCATAAGGCATGGGCACAAGTGCTGGCTAGGCATAAGGCATGGGCACAAGTGCTGGCTAAGGCTTAAGGCATGGGCACAAGTGCTGGCTAAGGCTTAAGGCATGGGCACAAGTGCTGGCTAAGGCTTAAGGCATGGGCACAAGTGCTGGCTAAGGCTTAAGGCATGGGCACAAGTGCTGGCTAGGCTTAAGGCATGGGTACAAGTGCTGGCTAGGCTTAAGGCAACGGCACAAGTGCTGGCTATGCTTAAGGCATGGGCACAAGTGCTGGCTAACGCTTAAGGCATGGGCACAAGTGCTGGCTAAGGCTTAAGGCATGTGCACAAGTGCTGGCTAAGGCTTAAGGCATGGGCACAAGTGCTGGCTAAGGCTTAAGGCATGGGCACAAGTGCTGGCTAAGGCTTAAGGCATGGGCACAAGTGCTGGCTAGGCTTAAGGCAACGGCACAAGTGCTGGCTATGCTTAAGGCATGGGCACAAGTGCTGGCTAGGCTTAAGGCATGGGCACAAGTGCTGGCTAGGCATAAGGCATGGGCACAAGTTCTGGCTAGGCATAAGGCATGGGCACAAGTGCTGGCTAGGCATAAGGCATGGGCACAAGTGCTGGCTAGGCATAAGGCATGGGCACAAGTGCTGGCTAAGGCTTAAGGCATGGGCACAAGTGCTGGCTAAGGCTTAAGGCATGGGCACAAGTGCTGGCTAAGGCTTAAGGCATGGGCACAAGTGCTGGCTAAGGCTTAAGGCATGGGCACAAGTGCTGGCTAAGGCTTAAGGCATGGGCACAAGTGCTGGCTAAGGCTTAAGGCATGGGCACAAGTGCTGGCTAAGGCTTAAGGCATGGGCACAAGTGCTGGCTAAGGCTTAAGGCATGGGCACAAGTGCTGGCTAGGCATAAGGCATGGACACAAGTGCTGGCTAAGGCTTAAGGCATGGGCACATGTGCTGACTAAGGCTTAAGGCATGGGCACAAGTGCTGGCTAAAGCTTAAGGCATGGGCACAAGTGCTGGCTAGGCATAAGGCATGGGCACAAGTGCTGGCTAAGGCTTAAGGCATATGCGCAAGTGCTGGCTAAGGCTTAAGGCATGGGCACAAGTGATGGCTAAGGCTTAAGGCATGGGCACAAGTGCTGGCTAGGCTTAAGGCATGGGCACAAGTGCTGGCTAAGGCTAAAGGCATGGGCACAAGTGCTGGCTAGGCATAAGGCATGGGCACAAGTGCTGGCTAAGGCTTAAGGCATGGGCACAAGTGCTGGCTAATGCTTAAGGCATGGGCACAAGTGCTGGCTAAGGCTTAAGGCATGGGCACAAGTGCTGGCTAAGGCTTAAGGCATGGGCACAAGTGCTGGCTAAGGCTTAAGGCATGGGCACAAGTGCTGGCTAAGGCTTAAGGCATGGGCACAAGTACTGGCTAGGCTTAAGGCATGGGCACAAGTGCTGGCTATGATTAAGGCAACGGCACAAGTGCTGGCTATGCTTAAGGCAACGGCACAAGTGCTGGCTAGGCTTAAGGCATGGGCACAAGTGCTGGCTAGGATTAAGGCATGAGCACAAGTGCTGGCTAGGCATAAGGCATGGGCACAAGTGCTGGCTAGGCATAAGGCATGGGCACAAGTGCTGGCTAGGCATAAGGCATGGGCACAAGTGCTGGTTAAGGCTTAAGGCATGGGCACAAGTGCTGGCTAAGGCTTAAGGCATGGGCACAAGTGCTGGCTAAGGCTTAAGGCATGGGCACAATTACTGGCTAGGCTTAAGGCATGGGCAGAAGTGCTGGCTAAGGCTTAAGGCAATGGCACAAGTGCTGGCTAGGCTTAAGGCAACGGCACAAGTGATGGCTAGGCTTAAGGCATGGGCACAAGAGATGGCTTGGCTTAAGGCATGGGTACAAGTGCTGGCTAGGCATAAGGCATGGGCACAAGTGCTGGCTAGGCTTAAGGCATGGGCACAAGTGCTGGCTAAGGCTTAAGGCATGGGCACAAGTGCTGGCTAGGCATAAGGCATGGGCACAAGTGCTGGCTAGGCATAAGGCATGGGCACAAGTGCTGGCTAGGCATAAGGCATGGGCACAAGTGCTGGCTAAGGCTTAAGGCATGGGCACAAGTGCTGGCTAAGGCTTAAGGCATGGGCACAAGTGCTGGCTAAGGCTTAAGGCATGGGCACAAGTGCTGGCTAAGGCTTAAGGCATGGGCACAAGTGCTGGCTAGGCTTAAGGCATGCGTACAAGTGCTGGCTAGGCTTAAGGCAACGGCACAAGTGCTGGCTATGCTTAAGGCATGGGCACAAGTGCTGGCTAACGCTTAAGGCATGGGCACAAGTGCTGGCTAAGGCTTAAGGCATGTGCACAAGTGCTGGCTAAGGCTTAAGGCATGGGCACAAGTGCTGGCTAAGGCTTAAGGCATGGGCACAAGTGCTGGCTAAGGCTTAAGGCATGGTCACAAGTGCTGGCTAAGGCTTAAGGCATGGGCACATGTGCTGGCTAAGGCTTAAGGCATGGGCACAAGTGCTGGCTAAGGCTTAAGGCATGGGCACAAGTGCTGGCTAGGCTTAAGGCAACGGCACAAGTGCTGGCTATGCTTAAGGCATGGGCACAAGTGCTGGCTAGGCTTAAGGCATGGGCACAAGTGCTGGCTAGGCATAAGGCATGGGCACAAGTTCTGGCTAGGCATAAGGCATGGGCACAAGTGCTGGCTAGGCATAAGGCATGGGCACAAGTGCTGGCTAGGCATAAGGCATGGGCACAAGTGCTGGCTAAGTCTTAAGGCATGGGCACAAGTGCTGGCTAAGGCTTAAGGCATGGGCACAAGTGCTGGCTAAGGCTTAAGGCATGGGCACAAGTGCTGGCTAAGGCTTAAGGCATGGGCACAAGTGCTGGCTAAGGCTTAAGGCATGGGCACAAGTGCTGGCTAAGGCTTAAGGCATGGGCACAAGTGCTGGCTAAGGCTTAAGGCATGGGCACAAGTGCTGGCTAAGGCTTAAGGCATGGGCACAAGTGCTGGCTAAGGCTTAAGGCATGGGCACAAGTGCTGGCTAAAGCTTAAGGCATGGGCACAAGTGCTGGCTAGGCATAAGGCATGGACACAAGTGCTGGCTAGGCATAAGGCATGGGCACAAGTGCTGGCTAAGGCTTAAGGCATGGGCACATGTGCTGGCTAAGGCTTAAGGCATGGGCACAAGTGCTGGCTAAAGCTTAAGGCATGGGCACAAGTGCTGGCTAGGCATAAGGCATGGGCACAAGTGCTGGCTAAGGCTTAAGGCATATGCACAAGTGCTGGCTAAGGCTTAAGGCATGGGCACAAGTGCTGGCTAAGGCTTAAGGCATGGGCACAAGTGCTGGCTAGGCTTAAGGCATGGGCACAAGTGCTGGCTAAGGCTTAAGGCATGGGCACAAGTGCTGGCTAGGCATAAGGCATGGGCACAAGTGCTGGCTAAGGCTTAAGGCATGGGCACAAGTGCTGGCTAAGGCTTAAGGCATGGGCACAAGTGCTGGCTAAGGCTTAAGGCATGGGCACAAGTGCTGGCTAAGGCTTAAGGCATGGGCACAAGTGCTGGCTAAGGCTTAAGGCATTTTGCACAAGTGCTGGCTAAGGCTTAAGGCATGGGCACAAGTGCTGGCTAAGGCTTAAGGCATGGGCACAAGTACTGGCTAGGCTTAAGGCATGGGCACAAGTGCTGGCTATGCTTAAGGCAACGGCACAAGTGCTGGCTATGCTTAAGGCAACGGCACAAGTGCTGGCTAGGCTTAAGGCATGGGCACAAGTGCTGGCTAGGCTTAAGGCATGAGCACAAGTGCTGGCTAGGCATAAGGCATGGGCACAAGTGCTGGCTAGGCATAAGGCATGGGCACAAGTGCTGGCTAGGCATAAGGCATGGGCACAAGTGCTGGTTAAGGCTTAAGGCATGGGCACAAGTGCTGGCTAAGGCTTAAGGCATGGGCACAAGTGCTGGCTAAGGCTTAAGGCATGGGCACAAGTGCTGGCTAAGGCTTAAGGCATGGGCACAAGTGCTGGCTAAGGCTTAAAGCATGGGCACAAGTGCTGGCTAAGGCTTAAGGCATGGGCACAAGTACTGGCTAGGCTTAAGGCATGGGCACAAGTGCTGGCTATGCTTAAGGCAACGGCACAAGTGCTGGCTATGCTTAAGGCAATGGCACAAGTGCTGGCTAGGCTTAAGGCATGGGCACAAGTGCTGGCTAGGAATAAGGCATGAGCACAAGTGCTGGCTAGGCATAAGGCATGGGCACAAGTGCTGGCTAGGCATAAGGCATGGGCACAAGTGCTGGCTAGGCATAAGGCATGGGCACAAGTGCTGGTTAAGGCTTAAGGCATGGGCACAAGTGCTGGCTAAGGCTTAAGGCATGGGCACAAGTGCTGGCTAAGGCTTAAGGCATGGGCACAAGTGCTGGCTAAGGCTTAAGGCATGGGCACAAGTACTGGCTAGGCTTAAGGCATGGGCAGAAGTGCTGGCTAAGGCTTAAGGCAACGGCACAAGTGCTGGCTAGGCTTAAGGCAACGGCACAAGTGATGGCTATGCTTAAGGCATGGGCACAAGAGATGGCTAGGCTTAAGGCATGGGCACAAGTGCTGGCTAAGGCTTAAGGCATGGGCACAAGTGCTGGCTAAGGCTTAAGGCATGGGCACATGTGCTGGCAAAAGGCTTAAGGCATGGGCACAAGTGCTGGCTAAGGCTTAAGGCATGGGCACAAGTGCTGGCTAGGCTTAAGGCAACGGCACAAGTGCTGGCTATGCTTAAGGCATGGGCACAAGTGCTGGCTAGGCTTAAGGCATGGGCACAAGTGCTGGCTAGGCATAAGGCATGGGCACAAGTTCTGGCTAGGCATAAGGCATGGGCACAAGTGCTGGCTAGGCATAAGGCATGGGCACAAGTGCTGGCTAGGCATAAGGCATGGGCACAAGTGCTGGCTAAGGCTTAAGGCATGGGCACAAGTGCTGGCTAAGGCTTAAGGCATGGGCACAAGTGCTGGCTAAGGCTTAAGGCATGGGCACAAGTGCTGGCTAAGGCTTAAGGCATGGGCACAAGTGCTGGCTAAGGCTTAAGGCATGGGCACAAGTGCTGGCTAAGGCTTAAGGCATGGGCACAAGTGCTGGCTAAGGCTTAAGGCATGGGCACAAGTGCTGGCTAAGGCTTAAGGCATGGGCACAAGTGCTGGCTAAGGCTTAAGGCATGGGCACAAGTGCTGGCTAAAGCTTAAGGCATGGGCACAAGTGCTGGCTAGGCATAAGGCATGGGCACAAGCGCTGGCTAGGCATAAGGCATGGGCACAAGTGCTGGCTAAGGCTTAAGGCATGGGCACATGTGCTGGCTAAGGCTTAAGGCATGGGCACAAGTGCTGGCTAAAGCTTAAGGCATGGGCACAAGTGCTGGCTAGGCATAAGGCATGGGCACAAGTGCTGGCTAAGGCTTAAGGCATATGCACAAGTGCTGGCTAAGGCTTAAGGCATGGGCACAAGTGCTGGCTAAGGCTTAAGGCATGGGCACAAGTGCTGGCTAGGCTTAAGGCATGGGCACAAGTGCTGGCTAAGGCTTAAGGCATGGGCACAAGTGCTGGCTAGGCATAAGGCATGGGCACAAGTGCTGGCTAAGGCTTAAGGCATGGGCACAAGTGCTGGCTAAGGCTTAAGGCATGGGCACAAGTGCTGGCTAAGGCTTAAGGCATGGGCACAAGTGCTGGCTAAGGCTTAAGGCATGGGCACAAGTGCTGGCTAAGGCTTAAGGCATGGGCACAAGTGCTGGCTAAGGCTTAAGGCATGGGCACAAGTACTGGCTAGGCTTAAGGCATGGGCACAAGTGCTGGCTATGCTTAAGGCAACGGCACAAGTGCTGGCTATGCTTAAGGCAACGGCACAAGTGCTGGCTAGGCTTAAGGCATGGGCACAAGTGCTGGCTAGGCTTAAGGCATGAGCACAAGTGCTGGCTAGGCATAAGGCATGGGCACAAGTGCTGGCTAGGCATAAGGCATGGGCACAAGTGCTGGCTAGGCATAAGGCATGGGCACAAGTGCTGGTTAAGGCTTAAGGCATGGGCACAAGTGCTGGCTAAGGCTTAAGTCATGGGCACAAGTGCTGGCTAAGGCTTAAGGCATGGGCACAAGTGCTGGCTAAGGCTTAAGGCATGGGCACAAGTACTGGCTAGGCTTAAGGCATGGGCAGAAGTGCTGACTAAGGCTTAAGGCAACGGCACAAGTGCTGGCTAGGCTTAAGGCAACGGCACAAGTGATGGCTAGGCTTAAGGCATGGGCACAAGAGATGGCTAGGCTTAAGGCATGGGCACAAGTGCTGGCTAGGCATAAGGCATGGGCACAAGTGCTGGCTAAGGCTTAAGGCATGGGCACAAGTGCTGGCTAGGCATAAGGCAAGGCATGGGCACAAGTGCTGGCTAGGCATAAGGCATGGGCACAAGTGCTGGCTAGGCATAAGGCATGGGCACAAGTGCGGGCTATGCATAAGGCATGGGCACAAGTGCTGGCTAAGGCTTAAGGCATGGGCACAAGTGCTGGCTAAGGCTTAAGGCATGGGCACAAGTGCTGGCTAAGGCTTAAGGCATGGGCACAAGTGCTGGCTAAGGCTTAAGGCATGGGCACAAATGCTGGGTAAGGCTTAAGGCATGGGCACAAGTGCTGGCTAAGGCTTAAGGTATGGGCACAAGTGCTGGCTAAGGTTTAAGGCATGGGCACAAGTGCTGGCTAAGGTCTAAGGCATGGGCATAAGTGCTGGCTAAGGCTTAAGGCATGGGCACAAGTGCTGGCTAAGGCTTAAGGCATGGGCACAAGTGCTGGCTAAGGCTTAAGGCATGGGCATAAGTGCTGGCTAAGGCTTAAGGCATGGGCACAAGTGCTGGCTAGGCTTTAGGCATACGGCTAACTCTTTGCACTCTTTTCATAAAGGGTTAGGCACCCATAGGGGTGAAGAGCTATCTTTCACCCCTCTACTCTGTACTTGGACATTTAGGACTAGATCCTTTGTTGTACAGTGCGGAGCCTCTCCATAACCCCATGCTCCAAGCGACCAGGCACTTCTTGTCTGTCCTCCGTAAATGGGTAATGCCTTCTTCCCCAATTACAGTCGTGCATGCGCATTCAGACGGGACAAGAGCTAAGAGCGTAAAGCCTGCCCTGTGTGCATAACCATCATGTAACTAAAGACAGAAAAACAAACATGCAAGGGGATCAAAAGTGCTGGCTAAGGCTTAAGGCATGGGCAAAAGTGCTGGCTAAGGCTTAAGGCATGGGCACAAGTGCTGGCTAAGGCTTAAGGCATGGGCACAAGTGCTGGCTAAGGCTTAAGGCATGGGCACAAGTCCTGGCTAAGGCTTAAGGCATGGGCACAAGTGCTGGCTAAGGCTTAAGGCATGGGCACAAGTGCTGGCTAAGGCTTAAGGCATGGGCACAAGTGCTGGCTAGGCTTAAGGCATGGGTACAAGTGCTGGCTAGGCTTAAGGCAACGGCACAAGTGCTGGCTATGCTTAAGGCATGGGCACAAGTGCTGGCTAACGCTTAAGGCATGGGCACAAGTGCTGGCTAAGGCTTAAGGCATGTGCACAAGTGCTGGCTAAGGCTTAAGGCATGGGCACAAGTGCTGGCTAAGGCTTAAGGCATGGGCACAAGTGCTGGCTAAGGCTTAAGGCATGGGCACAAGTGCTGGCTAAGGCTTAAGGCATGGGCATAAGTGCTGGCTAAGGCTTAAGGCATGGGCACAAGTGCTGGCTAGGCTTAAGGCATACGGCTAACTCTTTGCACTCTTTGCATAAAGGGTTAGGCACCCATAGGGGTGAAGAGCTAGCTTTCACCCCTCTACTCTGTACTTGGACATTTAGGACTAGATCCTTTGTTGTACAGTGCGGAGCCTCTCCATAACCCCATGCTCCAAGCGACCAGGCACTTCTTGTCTGTCCTCCGTAAATGGGTAATGCCTTCTTCCCCAATTACAGTCGTGCATGCGCATTCAGACAGGACAAGAGCGAAGAGCGTAAAGCCTGCCCTGTGTGCATAACCATCATGTAACTAAAGACAGAAAAACAAACATGCAAGGGGCTCAAAAGTGCTGGCTAAGGCTTAAGGCATGGGCAAAAGTGCTGGCTAAGGCTTAAGGCATGGGCACAAGTGCTGGCTAAGGCTTAAGGCATGGGCACAAGTGCTGGCTAAGGCTTAAGGCATGGGCACAAGTGCTGGCTAAGGCTTAAGGCATGGGCACAAGTGCTGGCTAAGGCTTAAGGCATGGGCACAAGTGCTGGCTAGGCTTAAGGCATGGGTACAAGTGCTGGCTAGGCTTAAGGCAACGGCACAAGTGCTGGCTATGCTTAAGGCATGGGCACAAGTGCTGGCTAACGCTTAAGGCATGGGCACAAGTGCTGGCTAAGGCTTAAGGCATGTGCACAAGTGCTGGCTAAGGCTTAAGGCATGGGCACAAGTGCTGGCTAAGGCTTAAGGCATGGCCACAAGTGCTGGCTAAGGCTTAAGGCATGGGCACAAGTGCTGGCTAAGGCTTAAGGCATGGGCACATGTGCTGGCTAATGCTTAAGGCATGGGCACAAGTGCTGGCTAGGCTTAAGGCAACGGCACAAGTGCTGGCTATGCTTAAGGCATGGGCACAAGTGCTGGCTAGGCTTAAGGCATGGGCACAAGTGCTGGCTAGGCATAAGGCATGGGCACAAGTGCTGGCTAGGCATAAGGCATGGGCACAAGTGCTGGCTAGGCATAAGGCATGGGCACAAGTGCTGGCTAAGGCTTAAGGCATGGGCACAAGTGCTGGCTAAGGCTTAAGGCATGGGCACAAGTGATGGCTAAGGCTTAAGGCATGGGCACAAGTGCTGGCTAGGCTTAAGGCATGGGCACAAGTGCTGGCTAAGGCTAAAGGCATGGGCACAAGTGCTGGCTAGGCATAAGGCATGGGCACAAGTGCTGGCTAAGGCTTAAGGCATGGGCACAAGTGCTGGCTAATGCTTAAGGCATGGGCACAAGTGCTGGCTAAGGCTTAAGGCATGGGCACAAGTGCTGGCTAAGGCTTAAGGCATGGGCACAAGTGCTGGCTAAGGCTTAAGGCATGGGCACAAGTGCTGGCTAAGGCTTAAGGCATGGGCACAAGTACTGGCTAGGCTTAAGGCATGGGCACAAGTGCTGGCTATGATTAAGGCAACGGCACAAGTGCTGGCTATGCTTAAGGCAACGGCACAAGTGCTGGCTAGGCTTAAGGCATGGGCACAAGTGCTGGCTAGGATTAAGGCATGAGCACAAGTGCTGGCTAGGCATAAGGCATGGGCACAAGTGCTGGCTAGGCATAAGGCATGGGCACAAGTGCTGGCTAGGCATAAGGCATGGGCACAAGTGCTGGTTAAGGCTTAAGGCATGGGCACAAGTGCTGGCTAAGGCTTAAGGCATGGGCACAAGTGCTGGCTAAGGCTTAAGGCATGGGCACAATTACTGGCTAGGCTTAAGGCATGGGCAGAAGTGCTGGCTAAGGCTTAAGGCAATGGCACAAGTGCTGGCTAGGCTTAAGGCAACGGCACAAGTGATGGCTAGGCTTAAGGCATGGGCACAAGAGATGGCTAGGCTTAAGGCATGGGTACAAGTGCTGGCTAGGCATAAGGCATGGGCACAAGTGCTGGCTAGGCTTAAGGCATGGGCACAAGTGCTGGCTAAGGCTTAAGGCATGGGCACAAGTGCTGGCTAGGCATAAGGCATGGGCACAAGTGCTGGCTAGGCATAAGGCATGGGCACAAGTGCTGGCTAGGCATAAGGCATGGGCACAAGTGCTGGCTAAGGCTTAAGGCATGGGCACAAGTGCTGGCTAAGGCTTAAGGCATGGGCACAAGTGCTGGCTAAGGCTTAAGGCATGGGCACAAGTGCTGGCTAAGGCTTAAGGCATGGGCACAAGTGCTGGCTAGGCTTAAGGCATGCGTACAAGTGCTGGCTAGGCTTAAGGCAACGGCACAAGTGCTGGCTATGCTTAAGGCATGGGCACAAGTGCTGGCTAACGCTTAAGGCATGGGCACAAGTGCTGGCTAAGGCTTAAGGCATGTGCACAAGTGCTGGCTAAGGCTTAAGGCATGGGCACAAGTGCTGGCTAAGGCTTAAGGCATGGGCACAAGTGCTGGCTAAGGCTTAAGGCATGGTCACAAGTGCTGGCTAAGGCTTAAGGCATGGGCACATGTGCTGGCTAAGGCTTAAGGCATGGGCACAAGTGCTGGCTAAGGCTTAAGGCATGGGCACAAGTGCTGGCTAGGCTTAAGGCAACGGCACAAGTGCTGGCTATGCTTAAGGCATGGGCACAAGTGCTGGCTAGGCTTAAGGCATGGGCACAAGTGCTGGCTAGGCATAAGGCATGGGCACAAGTTCTGGCTAGGCATAAGGCATGGGCACAAGTGCTGGCTAGGCATAAGGCATGGGCACAAGTGCTGGCTAGGCATAAGGCATGGGCACAAGTGCTGGCTAAGTCTTAAGGCATGGGCACAAGTGCTGGCTAAGGCTTAAGGCATGGGCACAAGTGCTGGCTAAGGCTTAAGGCATGGGCACAAGTGCTGGCTAAGGCTTAAGGCATGGGCACAAGTGCTGGCTAAGGCTTAAGGCATGGGCACAAGTGCTGGCTAAGGCTTAAGGCATGGGCACAAGTGCTGGCTAAGGCTTAAGGCATGGGCACAAGTGCTGGCTAAGGCTTAAGGCATGGGCACAAGTGCTGGCTAAGGCTTAAGGCATGGGCACAAGTGCTGGCTAAAGCTTAAGGCATGGGCACAAGTGCTGGCTAGGCATAAGGCATGGACACAAGTGCTGGCTAGGCATAAGGCATGGGCACAAGTGCTGGCTAAGGCTTAAGGCATGGGCACATGTGCTGGCTAAGGCTTAAGGCATGGGCACAAGTGCTGGCTAAAGCTTAAGGCATGGGCACAAGTGCTGGCTAGGCATAAGGCATGGGCACAAGTGCTGGCTAAGGCTTAAGGCATATGCACAAGTGCTGGCTAAGGCTTAAGGCATGGGCACAAGTGCTGGCTAAGGCTTAAGGCATGGGCACAAGTGCTGGCTAGGCTTAAGGCATGGGCACAAGTGCTGGCTAAGGCTTAAGGCATGGGCACAAGTGCTGGCTAGGCATAAGGCATGGGCACAAGTGCTGGCTAAGGCTTAAGGCATGGGCACAAGTGCTGGCTAAGGCTTAAGGCATGGGCACAAGTGCTGGCTAAGGCTTAAGGCATGGGCACAAGTGCTGGCTAAGGCTTAAGGCATGGGCACAAGTGCTGGCTAAGGCTTAAGGCATTTTGCACAAGTGCTGGCTAAGGCTTAAGGCATGGGCACAAGTGCTGGCTAAGGCTTAAGGCATGGGCACAAGTACTGGCTAGGCTTAAGGCATGGGCACAAGTGCTGGCTATGCTTAAGGCAACGGCACAAGTGCTGGCTATGCTTAAGGCAACGGCACAAGTGCTGGCTAGGCTTAAGGCATGGGCACAAGTGCTGGCTAGGCTTAAGGCATGAGCACAAGTGCTGGCTAGGCATAAGGCATGGGCACAAGTGCTGGCTAGGCATAAGGCATGGGCACAAGTGCTGGCTAGGCATAAGGCATGGGCACAAGTGCTGGTTAAGGCTTAAGGCATGGGCACAAGTGCTGGCTAAGGCTTAAGGCATGGGCACAAGTGCTGGCTAAGGCTTAAGGCATGGGCACAAGTGCTGGCTAAGGCTTAAGGCATGGGCACAAGTGCTGGCTAAGGCTTAAAGCATGGGCACAAGTGCTGGCTAAGGCTTAAGGCATGGGCACAAGTACTGGCTAGGCTTAAGGCATGGGCACAAGTGCTGGCTATGCTTAAGGCAACGGCACAAGTGCTGGCTATGCTTAAGGCAATGGCACAAGTGCTGGCTAGGCTTAAGGCATGGGCACAAGTGCTGGCTAGGAATAAGGCATGAGCACAAGTGCTGGCTAGGCATAAGGCATGGGCACAAGTGCTGGCTAGGCATAAGGCATGGGCACAAGTGCTGGCTAGGCATAAGGCATGGGCACAAGTGCTGGTTAAGGCTTAAGGCATGGGCACAAGTGCTGGCTAAGGCTTAAGGCATGGGCACAAGTGCTGGCTAAGGCTTAAGGCATGGGCACAAGTGCTGGCTAAGGCTTAAGGCATGGGCACAAGTACTGGCTAGGCTTAAGGCATGGGCAGAAGTGCTGGCTAAGGCTTAAGGCAACGGCACAAGTGCTGGCTAGGCTTAAGGCAACGGCACAAGTGATGGCTATGCTTAAGGCATGGGCACAAGAGATGGCTAGGCTTAAGGCATGGGCACAAGTGCTGGCTAAGGCTTAAGGCATGGGCACAAGTGCTGGCTAAGGCTTAAGGCATGGGCACATGTGCTGGCAAAAGGCTTAAGGCATGGGCACAAGTGCTGGCTAAGGCTTAAGGCATGGGCACAAGTGCTGGCTAGGCTTAAGGCAACGGCACAAGTGCTGGCTATGCTTAAGGCATGGGCACAAGTGCTGGCTAGGCTTAAGGCATGGGCACAAGTGCTGGCTAGGCATAAGGCATGGGCACAAGTTCTGGCTAGGCATAAGGCATGGGCACAAGTGCTGGCTAGGCATAAGGCATGGGCACAAGTGCTGGCTAAGCATAAGGCATGGGCACAAGTGCTGGCTAAGGCTTAAGGCATGGGCACAAGTGCTGGCTAAGGCTTAAGGCATGGGCACAAGTGCTGGCTAAGGCTTAAGGCATGGGCACAAGTGCTGGCTAAGGCTTAAGGCATGGGCACAAGTGCTGGCTAAGGCTTAAGGCATGGGCACAAGTGCTGGCTAAGGCTTAAGGCATGGGCACAAGTGCTGGCTAAGGCTTAAGGCATGGGCACAAGTGCTGGCTAAGGCTTAAGGCATGGGCACAAGTGCTGGCTAAGGCTTAAGGCATGGGCACAAGTGCTGGCTAAAGCTTAAGGCATGGGCACAAGTGCTGGCTAGGCATAAGGCATGGGCACAAGCGCTGGCTAGGCATAAGGCATGGGCACAAGTGCTGGCTAAGGCTTAAGGCATGGGCACATGTGCTGGCTAAGGCTTAAGGCATGGGCACAAGTGCTGGCTAAAGCTTAAGGCATGGGCACAAGTGCTGGCTAGGCATAAGGCATGGGCACAAGTGCTGGCTAAGGCTTAAGGCATATGCACAAGTGCTGGCTAAGGCTTAAGGCATGGGCACAAGTGCTGGCTAAGGCTTAAGGCATGGGCACAAGTGCTGGCTAGGCTTAAGGCATGGGCACAAGTGCTGGCTAAGGCTTAAGGCATGGGCACAAGTGCTGGCTAGGCATAAGGCATGGGCACAAGTGCTGGCTAAGGCTTAAGGCATGGGCACAAGTGCTGGCTAAGGCTTAAGGCATGGGCACAAGTGCTGGCTAAGGCTTAAGGCATGGGCACAAGTGCTGGCTAAGGCTTAAGGCATGGGCACAAGTGCTGGCTAAGGCTTAAGGCATGGGCACAAGTGCTGGCTAAGGCTTAAGGCATGGGCACAAGTACTGGCTAGGCTTAAGGCATGGGCACAAGTGCTGGCTATGCTTAAGGCAACGGCACAAGTGCTGGCTATGCTTAAGGCAACGGCACAAGTGCTGGCTAGGCTTAAGGCATGGGCACAAGTGCTGGCTAGGCTTAAGGCATGAGCACAAGTGCTGGCTAGGCATAAGGCATGGGCACAAGTGCTGGCTAGGCATAAGGCATGGGCACAAGTGCTGGCTAGGCATAAGGCATGGGCACAAGTGCTGGTTAAGGCTTAAGGCATGGGCACAAGTGCTGGCTAAGGCTTAAGTCATGGGCACAAGTGCTGGCTAAGGCTTAAGGCATGGGCACAAGTGCTGGCTAAGGCTTAAGGCATGGGCACAAGTACTGGCTAGGCTTAAGGCATGGGCAGAAGTGCTGGCTAAGGCTTAAGGCAACGGCACAAGTGCTGGCTAGGCTTAAGGCAACGGCACAAGTGATGGCTAGGCTTAAGGCATGGGCACAAGAGATGGCTAGGCTTAAGGCATGGGCACAAGTGCTGGCTAGGCATAAGGCATGGGCACAAGTGCTGGCTAAGGCTTAAGGCATGGGCACAAGTGCTGGCTAGGCATAAGGCAAGGCATGGGCACAAGTGCTGGCTAGGCATAAGGCATGGGCACAAGTGCTGGCTAGGCATAAGGCATGGGCACAAGTGCTGGCTATGCATAAGGCATGGGCACAAGTGCTGGCTAAGGCTTAAGGCATGGGCACAAGTGCTGGCTAAGGCTTAAGGCATGGGCACAAGTGCTGGCTAAGGCTTAAGGCATGGGCACAAGTGCTGGCTAAGGCTTAAGGCATGGGCACAAATGCTGGGTAAGGCTTAAGGCATGGGCACAAGTGCTGGCTAAGGCTTAAGGTATGGGCACAAGTGCTGGCTAAGGTTTAAGGCATGGGCACAAGTGCTGGCTAAGGTCTAAGGCATGGGCATAAGTGCTGGCTAAGGCTTAAGGCATGGGCACAAGTGCTGGCTAAGGCTTAAGGCATGGGCACAAGTGCTGGCTAAGGCTTAAGGCATGGGCATAAGTGCTGGCTAAGGCTTAAGGCATGGGCACAAGTGCTGGCTAGGCTTTAGGCATACGGCTAACTCTTTGCACTCTTTTCATAAAGGGTTAGGCACCCATAGGGGTGAAGAGCTATCTTTCACCCCTCTACTCTGTACTTGGACATTTAGGACTAGATCCTTTGTTGTACAGTGCGGAGCCTCTCCATAACCCCATGCTCCAAGCGACCAGGCACTTCTTGTCTGTCCTCCGTAAATGGGTAATGCCTTCTTCCCCAATTACAGTCGTGCATGCGCATTCAGACGGGACAAGAGCTAAGAGCGTAAAGCCTGCCCTGTGTGCATAACCATCATGTAACTAAAGACAGAAAAACAAACATGCAAGGGGATCAAAAGTGCTGGCTAAGGCTTAAGGCATGGGCAAAAGTGCTGGCTAAGGCTTAAGGCATGGGCACAAGTGCTGGCTAAGGCTTAAGGCATGGGCACAAGTGCTGGCTAAGGCTTAAGGCATGGGCACAAGTCCTGGCTAAGGCTTAAGGCATGGGCACAAGTGCTGGCTAAGGCTTAAGGCATGGGCACAAGTGCTGGCTAAGGCTTAAGGCATGGGCACAAGTGCTGGCTAGGCTTAAGGCATGGGTACAAGTGCTGGCTAGGCTTAAGGCAACGGCACAAGTGCTGGCTATGCTTAAGGCATGGGCACAAGTGCTGGCTAACGCTTAAGGCATGGGCACAAGTGCTGGCTAAGGCTTAAGGCATGTGCACAAGTGCTGGCTAAGGCTTAAGGCATGGGCACAAGTGCTGGCTAAGGCTTAAGGCATGGGCACAAGTGCTGGCTAAGGCTTAAGGCATGGGCACAAGTGCTGGCTAAGGCTTAAGGCATGGGCATAAGTGCTGGCTAAGGCTTAAGGCATGGGCACAAGTGCTGGCTAGGCTTAAGGCATACGGCTAACTCTTTGCACTCTTTGCATAAAGGGTTAGGCACCCATAGGGGTGAAGAGCTAGCTTTCACCCCTCTACTCTGTACTTGGACATTTAGGACTAGATCCTTTGTTGTACAGTGCGGAGCCTCTCCATAACCCCATGCTCCAAGCGACCAGGCACTTCTTGTCTGTCCTCCGTAAATGGGTAATGCCTTCTTCCCCAATTACAGTCGTGCATGCGCATTCAGACAGGACAAGAGCGAAGAGCGTAAAGCCTGCCCTGTGTGCATAACCATCATGTAACTAAAGACAGAAAAACAAACATGCAAGGGGCTCAAAAGTGCTGGCTAAGGCTTAAGGCATGGGCAAAAGTGCTGGCTAAGGCTTAAGGCATGGGCACAAGTGCTGGCTAAGGCTTAAGGCATGGGCACAAGTGCTGGCTAAGGCTTAAGGCATGGGCACAAGTGCTGGCTAAGGCTTAAGGCATGGGCACAAGTGCTGGCTAAGGCTTAAGGCATGGGCACAAGTGCTGGCTAGGCTTAAGGCATGGGTACAAGTGCTGGCTAGGCTTAAGGCAACGGCACAAGTGCTGGCTATGCTTAAGGCATGGGCACAAGTGCTGGCTAACGCTTAAGGCATGGGCACAAGTGCTGGCTAAGGCTTAAGGCATGTGCACAAGTGCTGGCTAAGGCTTAAGGCATGGGCACAAGTGCTGGCTAAGGCTTAAGGCATGGCCACAAGTGCTGGCTAAGGCTTAAGGCATGGGCACAAGTGCTGGCTAAGGCTTAAGGCATGGGCACATGTGCTGGCTAATGCTTAAGGCATGGGCACAAGTGCTGGCTAGGCTTAAGGCAACGGCACAAGTGCTGGCTATGCTTAAGGCATGGGCACAAGTGCTGGCTAGGCTTAAGGCATGGGCACAAGTGCTGGCTAGGCATAAGGCATGGGCACAAGTGCTGGCTAGGCATAAGGCATGGGCACAAGTGCTGGCTAGGCATAAGGCATGGGCACAAGTGCTGGCTAAGGCTTAAGGCATGGGCACAAGTGCTGGCTAAGGCTTAAGGCATGGGCACAAGTGCTGGCTAAGGCTTAAGGCATGGGCACAAGTGCTGGCTAAGGCTTAAGGCATGGGCACAAGTACTGGCTAGGCTTAAGGCATGGGCAGAAGTGCTGGCTAAGGCTTAAGGCAACGGCACAAGTGCTGGATAGGCTTAAGGCAACGGCACAAGTGATGGCTAGGCTTAAGGCATGGGCACAAGAGATGGCTAGGCTTAAGGCATGGGTACAAGTGCTGGCTAGGCATAAGGCATGGGCACAAGTGCTGGCTAGGCTTAAGGCATGGGCACAAGTGCTGGCTAAGGCTTAAGGCATGGGCACAAGTGCTGGCTAAGGCTTAAGGCATGGGCACAAGTGCTGGCTAAGGCTTAAGGCCTGGGCACAAGTGCTGGCTAAGGCTTAAGGCATGGGCACAAGTGCTGGCTAAGGCTTAAGGCATGGGCACAAGTGCTGGCTAAGGCTTAAGGCATGGGCACAAGTGCTGGCTAAGGCTTAAGGCATGGGCACAAGTGCTGGCTAAGGCTTAAGGCATGGGCACAAGTGCTGGCTAAGGCTTAAGGCATGGGCACAAGTGCTGGCTAGGCATAAGGCATGGACACAAGTGCTGGCTAGGCATAAGGCATGGGCACTAGTGCTGGCTAAGGCTTAAGGCCTGGGCACAAGTGCTGGCTAGGCTTAAGGCCTGGGCACAAGTGCTGGCTAGGCATAAGGCAAGGCATGGGCACAAGTGCTGGCTAGGCATAAGGCATGGGCACAAGTGCTGGCTAGGCATAAGGCATGGGCACAAGTGCTGGCTAGGCATAAGGCATGGGCACAAGTGCTGGCTAAGGCTTAAGGCATGGGCACAAGTGCTGGCTAAGGCTTAAGGCATGGGCACAAGTGCTGGCTAAGGCTTAAGGCATGGGCACAAGTGCTGGCTAAGGCTTAAGGCATGGGCACAAATGCTGGCTAAGGCTTAAGGCATGGGCACAAGTGCTGGCTAAGGCATAAGGTATGGGCACAAGTGCTGGCTAAGGTTTAAGGCATGGGCACAAGTGCTGGCTAAGGTCTAAGGCATGGGCACAAGTGCTGGCTAAGGCTTAAGGCATGGGCACAAGTGCTGGCTAAGGCTTAAGGCATGGGCACAAGTGCTGGCTAAGGCTTAAGGCATGGGCATAAGTGCTGGCTAAGGCTTAAGGCATGGGCACAAGTGCTGGCTAGGCTTAAGGCATACGGCTAACTCTTTGCACTCTTTGCATAAAGGGTTAGGCACCCATAGGGGTGAAGAGCTAGCTTTCACCCCTCTACTCTGTACTTGGACATTTAGGACTAGATCCTTTGTTGTACAGTGCGGAGCCTCTCCATAACCCCATGCTCCAAGCGACCAGGCACTTCTTGTCTGTCCTCCGTAAATGGTAATGCCTTCTTCCCCAATTACAGTCGTGCATGCGCATTCAGACGGGACAAGAGCTAAGAGCGTAAAGCCTGCCTGTGTGCATAACCATCATGTAACTAAAGACAGAAAAACAAACATGCAAGGGGCTCAAAAGTGCTGGCTAAGGCTTAAGGCATGGCAAAGTGCTGGCTAAGGCTTAAGGCATGGGCACAAGTGCTGGCTAGGCTTAAGGCATGGGCACAAGTGCTGGCTAAGGCTTAAGGCATGGGCACAAGTGCTGGCTAGGCTTAAGGCATGGGCACAAGTGCTGGCTAAGGCTTAAGGCATGGGCACAAGTGCTGGCTAAGGCTTAAGGCATGGGCACAAGTGCTGGCTAGGCTTAAGGCATGGGTACAAGTGCTGGCTAGGCTTAAGGCAACGGCACAAGTGCTGGCTATGCTTAAGGCATGGGCACAAGTGCTGGCCTAACGCTTAAGGCATGGGCACAAGTGCTGGCTAAGGCTTAAGGCATGTGCACAAGTGCTGGCTAAGGCTTAAGGCATGGGCACAAGTGCTGGCTAAGGCTTAAGGCATGGGCACAAGTGCTGGCTAAGGCTTAAGGCATGGGCACAAGTGCTGGCTAAGGCTTAAGGCATGGGCACAAGTGCTGGCTAAGGCTTAAGCATGGGCATAAGTGCTGGCTAAGGCTTAAGGCATGGCACAAGTGCTGGCTAGGCTTAGGCATACGGCTAACTCTTTGCACTCTTTGCATAAAGGGTTATGGCACCCCATAGGGGTGAAGAGCTAGCTTTCACCCCTCTACTCTGTACTTGGACATTTAGGACTAGATCCTTTGTTGTACAGTGCGGAGCCTCTCCATAACCCCATGCTCCAAGCGACCAGGCACTTCTTGTCTGTCCTCCGTAATGGGTAATGCCTTCTTCCCAATTACAGTCGTGCATGCGCATTCAGACGGGACAAGAGCTAAGAGCGTAAAGCCTGCCCTGTGTGCATAACCATCATGTAACTAAAGACAGAAAAACAAACATGCAAGGGGATCAAAAGTGCTGGCTAAGGCTTAAGGCATGGGCAAAAGTGCTGGCTAAGGCTTAAGGCATGGGCACAAGTGCTGGCTAAGGCTTAAGGCATGGGCACAAGTGCTGGCTAAGGCTTAAGGCATGGGCACAAGTCCTGGCTAAGGCTTAAGGCATGGGCACAAGTGCTGGCTAAGGCTTAAGGCATGGGCACAAGTGCTGGCTAAGGCTTAAGGCATGGGCACAAGTGCTGGCTAGGCTTAAGGCATGGGTACAAGTGCTGGCTAGGCTTAAGGCAACGGCACAAGTGCTGGCTATGCTTAAGGCATGGGCACAAGTGCTGGCTAACGCTTAAGGCATGGGCACAAGTGCTGGCTAAGGCTTAAGGCATGTGCACAAGTGCTGGCTAAGCTTAAGGCATGGGCACAAGTGCTGGCTAAGGCTTAAGGCATGGGCACAAGTGCTGGCTAAGGCTTAAGGCATGGCACAAGTGCTGGCTAAGGCTTAAGGCATGGGCATAAGTGCTGGCTAAGGCTTAAGGCATGGCACAAGTGCTGGCTAGGCTTAAGGCATACGGCTAACTCTTTGCACTCTTTGCATAAAGGGTTAGGCACCCATAGGGGTGAAGAGCTAGCTTTCACCCCTCTACTCTGTACTTGGACATTTAGGACTAGATCCTTTGTTGTACAGTGC
>NW_027194618.1:300000-385814 GCF_032444005.1 Ranitomeya imitator
ATACCCTACACTCTATACCCTACACGCTATACCCTACACTCTATACACTACACTCTATACCCTACACTCTATACCCTACACTCTACACCCTACACTCTATACCCTACACCCTATACCCTACACTCTATACCCTACACTCTACACCCTACACTCTATACCCTACACTCTATACCCTACACTCTATACCCTACACTCTACACTCTATACCCTACACTCTATACCGTACAATCTATACCATACACTCTATACCATACACTCTATACCATACACTCTATCCCCTACACTCTATACCATACACTCTACACTCTATACCCTACACTCTATACCCTACACTCTACACCCTACACTATATACCCTACACTCTACACTCTATACCCTACACTCTCTACCCTACACTCTATACCATACACTCTATACCCTACACTCTATACCCTACACTCTACACTCTATACCCTACACTCTACACTCTATACCCTACACTCTACACCCTACACTCTATACCATACACTCTATACCCTACACTCTACACTCTATACCCTACACTCTATACCATACACTCCATACCCTACACTCTATACCCTACACTCTACACTCTACACACTATACCCTACACTCTACACTCTATACCCTACACTCTACACTCTATACCCTACACTCTACACCCTACACAGTATACCCTACACTCTATACCCTACACTCTACACTCTATACCCTACACTTTATACCATACACTCCATACCCTACACTCTATACCCTACACTCTACACTCTACACACTATACCCTACACTCTATACCCTACACTCTATACCCTACACCCTACACTTTATACCCTACACTCTATACCCTACACTCTATACCCTACACTCTATACCCTACACTCTATACCCTACACTCTACACTCTACACTCTATACCCTACACTCTATACCCTACACTCTATACCCTACACTCTACACTTTATACCCTACACCCTACACTCTATACCCTACACTCTATACCCTCCACTCTATACCCTACACTCTACACTATACACTCTATACCCTACCCTCTATACCTTACACTCTATACCCTACACTCTACACAGTATACCCTACACTCTATACCCTACACTCTACACTCTATACCCTACACTTTATACCATACACTCCATACCCTACACTCTATACCCTACACTCTACACTCTACACACTATACCCTACACTCTATACCCTACACTCTATACCCTACACCCTACACTTTATACCCTACACTCTATACCCTACACTCTATACCCTACACTCTATACCCTACACTCTACACTCTACACTCTATACCCTACACTCTATACCCTACACTCTATACCCTACACTCTATACCCTACACTCTACACTTTATACCCTACACCCTACACTCTATACCCTACACTCTATACCCTCCACTCTATACCCTACACTCTACACTCTACACCCTACACTTTACACTCTATACCCTACACTCTATACCCTACACTCTACACTTTATACCCTACACTCTATACCCTACACTCTATACCCTACACTCTATACCCTACACGCTATACCCTACACTCTATACACTACACTCTATACCCTACACTCTATACCCTACACTCTACACCCTACACTCTATACCCTACACCCTATACCCTACACTCTATACCCTACACTCTACACCCTACACTCTATACCCTACACTCTATACCCTACACTCTATACCCTACACTCTACACTCTATACCCTACACTCTATACCGTACAATCTATACCATACACTCTATACCATACACTCTATACCATACACTCTATCCCCTACACTCTATACCATACACTCTACACTCTATACCCTACACTCTATACCCTACACTCTACACCCTACACTATATACCCTACACTCTACACTCTATACCCTACACTCTCTACCCTACACTCTATACCATACACTCTATACCCTACACTCTATACCCTACACTCTACACTCTATACCCTACACTCTACACTCTATACCCTACACTCTACACCCTACACTCTATACCATACACTCTATACCCTACACTCTACACTCTATACCCTACACTCTATACCATACACTCCATACCCTACACTCTATACCCTACACTCTACACTCTACACACTATACCCTACACTCTACACTCTATACCCTACACTCTACACTCTATACCCTACACTCTACACCCTACACAGTATACCCTACACTCTATACCCTACACTCTACACTCTATACCCTACACTTTATACCATACACTCCATACCCTACACTCTATACCCTACACTCTACACTCTACACACTATACCCTACACTCTATACCCTACACTCTATACCCTACACCCTACACTTTATACCCTACACTCTATACCCTACACTCTATACCCTACACTCTATACCCTACACTCTATACCCTACACTCTACACTCTACACTCTATACCCTACACTCTATACCCTACACTCTATACCCTACACTCTACACTTTATACCCTACACCCTACACTCTATACCCTACACTCTATACCCTCCACTCTATACCCTACACTCTACACTCTACACCCTACACTTTACACTCTATACCCTACACTCTATACCCTACACTCTACACTCTACACCCTACACTTTACACTCTATACCCTACACTCTATACCCTACACTCTACACTTTATACCCTACACTCTATACCCTACACTCTATACCCTACACTCTATACCCTACACGCTATACCCTACACTCTATACACTACACTCTATACCCTACACTCTATACCCTACACTCTACACCCTACACTCTATACCCTACACTCAAGATTCAAGATTCAAGATTCAAAGAAGCTTTATTGGCAGGACCAAATACACATCAGTTTTGCCAAAGCAAGTGTATAGAGGCAATAGGGATAGGGACTGAGGGGATGTTGGGTAGGAGCTGTGGGGGGAGGTGGATGGGGCAGATCCAGGTTGGGGGCTATAGTCCATGGCATAGGGGAGGTGGATGGGGCAGATCCAGGTTGGGGGCTATAGTCCATGGCATAGGGGAGGTGGATGGGGCAGGTTCAGGTTGGGGGCTATAGTCCATGGCATAGGGGAGGTGGATGGGGCAGGTCCATTGTGGGGGCTATAGTCCATGGCATAGGGGAGGTGGATGGGGCAGATCCAGGTTGGGGGCTATAGTCCATGGCATCATAGTTCTCTTTCTCGCAGTCTATGGCATTCGCTCACATACCGCGCTGCTATCTCCACCGCTCTCTCTTCTTCTCCCAGCAAGATATATGTTTTCTCTTCCTCCTTCATGGTGATGAAGTCTGGGAAGAGATGTGAGAGTCTCCTGAAGTGAGTGTCCCTCACTGCTGAGTATTTGGAGCAGTGTAGCAGGAAGTGGGTTTCGTCCTCTATGGCCTCCTGGTCACAGTGTTGGCACAGTCTTTCCTCCCTGGGCTTGTAGCTCTGCCTGTGTCGGCCACATTCGATGGCCAGACTGTGGGCACTGAGTCTATATCGGCTCAGGATCTGGCGGTCTGTGGGGTCACTCTACACTCTACACTCTACACTTTATACCCTACACTCTATACCCTACACTCTATACCCTACACGCTATACCCTACACTCTACACCTTACACTCTATACCCTACACTCTATACCCTACACTCTATACCCTACACTCTATACCCTACACTCTACACTCTATACCCTACACTCTATACCCTACACTCTATACCCTACACTCTACACCATACACTCTATACCCTACCCTCTATACCTTACACTCTATACCCTACACTCTACACAGTATACCCTAAACTCTATACCTTACACTCTACACTCTATACCCTACACTCTATACCATACACTCTATACCCTACACTCTATACCCTACACTCTACACTTTATACACTACACTCTATACCCTACACTCTATACCCTACACTCTACACCATACACTCTGTACCTTACCCTCTATACCTTACACTCTATACCCTACACTCTACACAGTATACCCTACACTCTATTCCCTACACTCTATACCCTACACTCTACACTTTATACCCTACACTCTATACCCTACACTCTATACCCTACACTCTACACTATACACTCTATACCCTACCCTCTATACCTTACACTCTATACCCTACACTCTACACAGTATACCCTACACTCTATACCCTACACTCTACACTCTATACCCTACACTTTATACCATACACTCTATACCCTACACTCTATACCCTACACTCTACACTCTACACACTACACCATACACTCTATACCCTACCCTCTATACCTTACACTCTATACCCTACACTCTAAACAGTATACCCTACACTCTATACCTTACACTCTACACTCTATACCCTACACTCTATACCATACACTCTATACCCTACACTCTATACCCTACACTCTACACTTTATACACTACACTCTATACCCTACACTCTATACCCTACACTCTACACCATACACTCTGTACCTTACCCTCTATACCTTACACTCTATACCCTACACTCTACACAGTATACCCTACACTCTATTCCCTACACTCTATACCCTACACTCTACACTTTATACCCTACAATCTATACCCTACACTCTATACCCTACACTCTACACTATACACTCTATACCCTACCCTCTATACCTTACACTCTATACCCTACACTCTACACAGTATACCCTACACTCTATACCCTACACTCTACACTCTATACCCTACACTTTATACCATACACTCCATACCCTACACTCTATACCCTACACTCTACACTCTACACACTATACCCTACACTCTATACCCTACACTCTATACCCTACACCCTACACTTTATACCCTACACTCTATACCCTACACTCTATACCCTACACTCTATACCCTACACTCTATACCCTACACTCTACACTCTACACTCTATACCCTACACTCTATACCCTACACTCTATACCCTACACTCTATACCCTACACTCTACACTTTATACCCTACACCCTACACTCTATACCCTACACTCTATACCCTCCACTCTATACCCTACACTCTACACCCTACACTTTACACTCTATACCCTACACTCTATACCCTACACTCTACACTCTACACCCTACACTTTACACTCTATACCCTACACTCTATACCCTACACTCTACACTTTATACCCTACACTCTATACCCTACACTCTATACCCTACACTCTATACCCTACACGCTATACCCTACACTCTATACACTACACTCTATACCCTACACTCTATACCCTACACTCTACACCCTACACTCTATACCCTACACCCTATACCCTACACTCTATACCCTACACTCTACACCCTACACTCTATACCCTACACTCTATACCCTACACTCTATACCCTACACTCTACACTCTATACCCTACACTCTATACCGTACAATCTATACCATACACTCTATACCATACACTCTATACCATACACTCTATCCCCTACACTATATACCATACACTCTACACTCTATACCCTACACTCTATACCCTACACTCTACACCCTACACTATATACCCTACACTCTACACTCTATACCCTACACTCTCTACCCTACACTCTATACCATACACTCTATACCCTACACTCTATACCCTACACTCTACACTCTATACCCTACACTCTACACTCTATACCCTACACTCTACACCCTACACTCTATACCATACACTCTATACCCTACACTCTACACTCTATACCCTACACTCTATACCATACACTCCATACCCTACACTCTATACCCTACACTCTACACTCTACACACTATACCCTACACTCTACACTCTATACCCTACACTCTACACTCTATACCCTACACTCTACACCCTACACAGTATACCCTACACTCTATACCCTACACTCTACACTCTATACCCTACACTTTATACCATACACTCCATACCCTACACTCTATACCCTACACTCTACACTCTACACACTATACCCTACACTCTATACCCTACACTCTATACCCTACACCCTACACTTTATACCCTACACTCTATACCCTACACTCTATACCCTACACTCTATACCCTACACTCTACACTGTACACTCTATACCCTACACTCTATACCCTACACTCTATACCCTACACTCTACACTTTATACCCTACACCCTACACTCTATACCCTACACTCTATACCCTCCACTCTATACCCTACACTCTACACTCTACACCCTACACTTTACACTCTATACCCTACACTCTATACCCTACACTCTACACTCTACACCCTACACTTTACACTCTATACCCTACACTCTATACCCTACACTCTACACTTTATACCCTACACTCTATACCCTACACTCTATACCCTACACTCTATACCCTACACGCTATACCCTACACTCTATACACTACACTCTATACCCTACACTCTATACCCTACACTCTACACCCTACACTCTATACCCTACACCCTATACCCTACACTCTATACCCTACACTCTACACCCTACACTCTATACCCTACACTCTATACCCTACACTCTATACCCTACACTCTACACTCTATACCCTACACTCTATACCGTACAATCTATACCATACACTCTATACCATACACTCTATACCATACACTCTATCCCCTACACTCTATACCATACACTCTACACTCTATACCCTACACTCTATACCCTACACTCTACACCCTACACTATATACCCTACACTCTACACTCTATACCCTCCACTCTCTACCCTACACTCTATACCATACACTCTATACCCTACACTCTATACCCTACACTCTACACTCTATACCCTACACTCTACACTCTATACCCTACACTCTACACCCTTCACTCTATACCATACACTCTATACCCTACACTCTACACTCTATACCCTACACTCTATACCCTACACCCTACACTTTATACCCTACACTCTATACCCTACACTCTATACCCTACACTCTATACCCTACACTCTACACCCTACACTCGACACTCTATACCCTACACTCTATACCCTACACTCTATACCCTACACTCTATACCCTACACTCTACACTTTATACCCTACACTCTATACCCTACACTCTATACCCTACACTCTATACCCTCCACTCTATACCCTACACTCTACACTCTACACCCTACACTTTACACTCTATACCCTACACTCTATACCCTACACTCTACACTCTACACCCTACACTTTACACTCTATACCCTACACTCTATACCCTACACTCTACACTTTATACCCTACACTCTATACCCTACACTCTATACCCTACACTCTATACCCTACACGCTATACCCTACACTCTATACACTACACTCTATACCCTACACTCTATACCCTACACTCTACACCCTACACTCTATACCCTACACTCTACACTTTATACCCTACACTCTATACCCTACACTCTATACCCTACACGCTATACCCTACACTCTACACCTTACACTCTATACCCTACACTCTATACCCTACACTCTATACCCTACACTCTATACCCTACACTCTACACTCTATACCCTACACTCTATACCCTACACTCTATACCCTACACTCTACACCATACACTCTATACCCTACCCTCTATACCTTACACTCTATACCCTACACTCTACACAGTATACCCTACACTCTATACCCTACACTCTATACCCTACACTCTACACTTTATACCCTACACTCTATACCCTACACTCTATACCCTACACTCTACACTATACACTCTATACCCTACCCTCTATACCTTACACTCTATACCCTACACTCTACACAGTATACCCTACACTCTATACCCTACACTCTACACTCTATACCCTACACTTTATACCATACACTCTATACCCTACACTCTATACCCTACACTCTACACTCTACACACTACACCATACACTCTATACCCTACCCTCTATACCTTACACTCTATACCCTACACTCTACACAGTATACCCTACACTCTATACCTTACACTCTACACTCTATACCCTACACTCTATACCATACACTCTATACCCTACACTCTATACCCTACACTCTACACTTTATACACTACACTCTATACCCTACACTCTATACCCTACACTCTACACTCTACACTCTATACCCTACCCTCTATACCTTACACTCTATACCCTACACTCTACACAGTATACCCTACACTCTATACCCTACACTCTACACTCTATACCCTACACTTTATACCATACACTCTATACCCTACACTCTATACCCTACACTCTACACTCTACACACTATACCCTACACTCTATACCCTACACTCTATACCCTACACCCTACACTTTATACCCTACACTCTATACCCTACACTCTATACCCTACACTCTATACCCTACACTCTATACCCTACACTCTACACTCTACACTCTATACCCTACACTCTATACCCTACACTCTATACCCTACACTCTATACCCTACACTCTACACTTTATACCCTACACTCTATACCCTACACTCTATACCCTACACTCTATACCCTCCACTCTATACCCTACACTCTACACTCTACACCCTACACTTTACACTCTATACCCTACACTCTATACCCTACACTCTACACTCTACACCCTACACTTTACACTCTATACCCTACACTCTATACCCTACACTCTACACTTTATACCCTACACTCTATACCCTACACTCTATACCCTACACTCTATACCCTACACGCTATACCCTACACTCTATACACTACACTCTATACCCTACACTCTATACCCTACACTCTACACCCTACACTCTATACCCTACACCCTATACCCTACACTCTATACCCTACACTCTACACCCTACACTCTATACCCTACACTCTATACCCTACACTCTATACCCTACACTCTACACTCTATACCCTACACTCTATCCCCTACACTCTATACCATACACTCTACACTCTATACCCTACACTCTATACCCTACACTCTACACCCTACACTATATACCCTACACTCTACACTCTATACCCTACACTCTCTACCCTACACTCTATACCATACACTCTATACCATACACTCTATCCCCTACACTCTATACCATACACTTTACACCCTATACCCTACTTTCTATACCCTACACTCTACACTCTATACCCTACACTCTATACCCTACACTCTACACTCTATACCCTACACTCTACACTCTATACCCTACACTCTACACCCTACACTCTATACCATACACTCTATACCCTACACTCTACACTCTATACCCTACACTCTATACCCTACACTCTATACCCTACACTCTATACCCTACACTCTATACCCTACACTCTATACCCTACACTCTACACTCTATACCCTACACTCTATACCCTACACTCTATACCATACACTCTATACCATACACTCTATCCCCTACACTCTATACCATACACTTTACACCCTATACCCTACTTTCTATACCCTACACTCTACACTCTATACCCTACACTCTATACCCCACACTCTACACTCTATACCCTACACTCTACACTCTATACCCTACACTCTATACCCTACACTCTACACTCTATACCCTACACTCTATACCCTACACTCTATACCCTACACTCTATACCCTACACTCTACACTCTATACCCTACACTCTATACCCTACACTCTATACCCTATACTCTATACCCTACACTCTACACTCTATACCCTACACTCTATACCCTACAATCTATACCATACACTCTATACCATACACTCTATCCCCTACACTCTATACCATACACTCTACACTCTATACCCTACACTCTGCACTTTACACTCTATCCCCTACACTCTATACTCTATACCCTACACTCTATACCGTACATTCTACACTCTCTACCCTACACTCTACACTCTATACCCTACACTCTACACTCTATACCCTACACTCTACACCCTACACTCTATACCATACACTCTATACCCTACACTCTACACTCTATACCCTAAACTCTATACCCTACACTCTATACCCTACACTCTATACCCTACACTCTACACTCTATACCCTACACTCTATACCCTACACTCTATACCCTACACTCTATACCCTACACTCTACACTCTATACCCTACACTCTATACCCTACAATCTATACCATACACTCTATACCATACACTCTATCCCCTACACTCTATACCATACACTCTACACTCTATACCCTACACTCTGCACTTTACACTCTATACCCTACACTCTATACTCTATACCCTACACTCTATACCGTACATTCTACACTCTATACCCTACACTCTATACCCTACACTCTAATCCCTACACTCTACACTCTATACCCTACACTCTATACCCTACACTCTATACCCTACACTCTACACCCTACACTCTCTACCCTACACTCTATACCCTACACTCTATACCCTACACTCTACACTCTATACCCTACACTCTATACCATACACTCTACACTCTATTCCCTACACTCTATACCATACACTCTATACCCTACACTCTATACCCTACACTATAAACTCTATACCCTACACTCTATACTCTATACCATACCCTCTATACCCTACACTCTATACCCTACACTCTACACTCTATACCATACCCTCTATACCCTACACTCTATACCCTACACTCTACACTCTATACCCTACAATCTATACCCTACACTCTATACCCTACACTCTATACCCTACACTCTATACCCTACACTCTACACTCTATTCCCTACACTCTACACCATACACTCTATACCCTACACTCTATACCCTACACTATAAACTCTATACTCTACACTCTACACTCTATACCATACTCTCTATACCCTACACTCTATACCCTACACTCTACACTCTATACCATACCCTCTATACCCTACACTCTATACCCTACACTCTACACTCTATACCCTACAATCTATACCCTACACTCTATACCCTACACTCTACACTCTATACCCTACACTCTATTCCATACACTCTATACCCTACACTCTATACCCTACACTCTACACTCTATACCCTACACTCTACACTTTACACTCTATACCCTACACTCTATACCCTACACTCTATACTCTATACCCTACACTCTATACCGTACATTCTACACTCTATACCCTACACTCTATACCCTACACTCTAATCCCTACACTCTACACTCTATACCCTACACTCTATACCCTACACTCTACACTCTATACCCTACACTCTATACCCTACACTCTATACCCTACACTCTATACCCTACACTCTGCACTCTATACCCTACACTCTATACCATACACTCTATACCCTACACTCTACACTCTATTCCCTACACTCTATACCATACACTCTATACCCTACACTCAATACCCTACACTATACACTCTATACCCTACACTCTACACTCTATAACATACACTCTATACCTTACACCCTATACCCTACACTCTACACTCTATACCCTACAATCTATACCCTACACTCTATACCCTACACTCTATACCCTACTCTCTATACCCTACACTCTACACTGTATACCCTACACTCTATACCATACACTCTATACCATACACTCTATACCCTACAGTCTATACCCTACACTCTACATTCTATACCATACACTCTATACCCTACACTCTATACCCTACACTCTACACTCTATACCTTACAATCTATACCCTACACTCTATACCCTACTCTATACCCTACACTCTATACCCTACACTCTATAACATACACTCTATACACTACACTCTATACCTTGCACTCTATACCCTACACTCTGCAGTCTACAATCTATACCCTACACGCTACACTCTATACCCTACACTCTATAACAAACACTCTATACCCTACACTATATACCATACACTCTATACCATACACTCTATACCGTACACTCTATACCCTACACTCTACACTCTATACTCTACACTCTATACCCTACACTCTATACCCTACACTGTATACCCTACACTCTACACTCTATACCCTACACTCTACACTCTACACTCTATGCTCTACACTTTATACCCTACACTCTACACTCTATACCATACACTCTATACCCTACACTCTACACTCTATACCCTACACTCTACACTCTATGCCCTACACTTTATACCCTACACTCTACACTCTATACCATACACGCTATACCCTACACTCTACACTCTATACCCCACACTCTATAGCATACACTCTACACCCTACACTCTATACCATACACTCTAATCCCTACACTCTACACTCTATACCCTACACTCTATACCCTACACTCTACACTCTATTCCATACACTCTATACCCTACACTCTATACCCTACACTCTACACTCCACACTCTATTTCATACACTCTATACCCTACACTCTATACCCTATACTCTACACTCTATACCCTACACTCTACACTCTGCACTCTAAACTCTATACCTTACACTCTATTCCATACACTCTATACCCTACACTCTATACCCTACACTCTACACTCTATACCCTACACTATACACTTTACACACTATACCCTATACTCTATACCCTACACTCTATACCGTACATTCTACACGCTATACCCTACACTCTATACCCTACACTCTAATCCCTACACTCTACACTCTATACCCTACACTCTATACCCTACACTCTATACCCTACACTCTACACTCTATATCCTACACTCTATACCCTACACTCTATACCCTACACTCTATACCCTACACTCTACACTCTATATCCTACACTCTATACCCTACACTCTATACCCTACACTCTACACTCTATACCCTACACTCTATACCATACACTCTATACTCTACACTCTACACTCTATTCCCTATACTCTATACCATACACTCTATACCCTACACTATACACTCTATACCCTACACTCTACACTCTATACCATACACTCTATACCCTACACTCTATACCCTATACTCTACACTCTATACCCTACAATCTATACCCTACACTCTATACCCTACACTCTATACCCTACACTCTACACTCTATACCCTACACTCTATACCATACACTCTATACCATACACTCTATACCCTACACACTATACCCTACACTCTGCACTCTATACCCTACACTCTATAACATACACTCTATACCCTACACTCTACACCCAAAACTCTACACTCTATACCCTACACTCTATAACCTACACTCTATACCCTACACTCTATACCCTACTCTCTACATTTTATACCCTACATTCTACACTCTATACCCTACACTCTATACCCTACACTCTACACTCTCTACCCCACACTCTGCACTCTATACCCTACTCTCTAAACCCTACAATCTATACCCTACACTCTATACCCTACACTCTATACCCTACACTCTATACCCTACACTCTACACTCTATACCCTACTCTCTAAACCCTACACTCTATACCTTACACTCTAAACCCTACACTCTACACTCTATACCCTACACTCTATACCCTACACTCTATACCCTACACTCTATACCCTACACTCTACACCCTACACTTTATACCTTACACTCTATACCCTACACTCTATACCATGCACTCTATACCCTACACTCTATACCCTACACTCTATACCCTACACTCTACACTCTACATCATACACTCTATACCCTACCCTCTATACCCTACACTCTATACCCTACAATCTATCCCCTACACTCTACACCCTTCAATTTATACCTTACACTCTATACCCTACACTCTATACCCTACACCCTACGCAATATATACCTCACACTCTATACCCTACACTCTAAACTCTATACCCTACACTCTATTCCATACACTCTATACCCTACACTCTATACCCTACACTCTACACTCTATACCCTACACTCTACACTTTACACTCTATACCCTACACTCTATACCCTACACTCTATACTCTATACCCTACACTCTATACCGTACATTCTACACTCTATACCCCACACTCTATACCCTACACTCTAATCCCTACACTCTACACTCTATACCCTACACTCTATACCCTACACTCTACACTCTATACCCTACACTCTATACCCAACACTCTATACCCTACACTCTACACTCTATACCCTACACTCTGTACCATACATTCTATACCCTACACTCTACACTCTATACCCTACACTCTATACCCTACACCCTATACCCTACACTCTATACCCTACACTCTACTCTCTATACCCTACACTCTATACCATACACTCTATACCATACACTCTATACCCTACAGTCTATACCCTACACTCTACACTCTATAACCTACACTCTATACCCTACACTCTATACCCTACACTCTACTCTCTATACCCTACACTCTATACCATACACTCTATACCATACACTCTATACCCTACAGTCTATACCCTACACTCTACACTCTATACCCTACACTCTATACCCTACACTCTATACCCTACACTCTACACTCTATACCCTACACTCTATACCATACACTCTATACCATACACTCTATACCCTACAGTCTATACCCTACACTCTACACTCTATACCCTACACTCTATACCCTACACTCTATACCCTACACTCTACACTCTTCACGGTATACCCTTATCAGAGCAGTCCTAACTAATGTATGCAATCCCTATCTGATGTATTTAAAAACCTGATCATCTGTATATAACCTGTGTGAACAGGGTTCAGAGAGGAAAAATCCATGTTTGCATACAGGGTAGAACAGCTTTTGTGCAGATAGCCCAAGAGGAGTGGTGGAACTCCCCAGTCTTGTAGACACAAGAGAACAATTATGGAAACAGGAACACATGGGCTACTTGCACAGTGAACAAGTCTGTATGATCATGTTCACACACCACCAAGAAACCTGAAGACACAAAAGAGAGTAGTAAAACCAAAAACACTCAGTTTGAAAAAATGTTGCAGTAATCCGCAAGTGCTAGTAAAAGATGTAAAAAACAGGGTATTTGGTTGATACGTTTTTTGCAAAAAATGTATACTAAGCTGCTCTACCAAACTGAGTGTTTTTGGTTTTACTACTCTCTTTTGTGTCTTCAGGTTTCTTGGTGGTGTGTGAACATGATCATACAGACTTGTTCACTGTGCAAGTAGCCCATGTGTTCCTGTTTCCATAATTGTTCTCTTGTGTCTACAAGACTGGGGAGTTCCACCACTCCTCTTGGGCTATCTGCACAAAAGCTGTTCTACCCTGTATGCAAACATGGATTTTTCCTCTCTGAACCCTGTTCACACAGGTTATATACAGATGATCAGGTTTTTAAATACATCAGATAGGGATTGCATACATTAGTTAGGACTGCTCTGATAAGGGTATACCGTGAAGATTGGTAGAGCAGCTTAGTATACATTTTTTGCAAAAAACGTATCAACCAAATACCCTGTTTTTTACATCTTTTACTAGCACTTGCGGATTACTGCAACATTTTTTCAAACTGAGTGTTTTTGGTTTTACTACTCTCTTTTGTGTCTTCACACTCTATACCCTATACTCTACACCCTATACCCTACACTCTACACTCTGAACTCTAAACTCTATACCTTACACTCTATTCCATACACTCTATACCCTGCACTCTATACCCTACACTCTACACTCTATACCCTACACTATACACTTAACACACTATACCCTATACTCTATACCCTACACTCTATACTCTATGCCCTACACTCTATACCGTACATTCTACACTCTATACCCTACACTCTATACCCTACACTCTAATCCCTACACTCTACACTCTATACCCTACACTCTATACCCTACGCTCTATACCCTACACTCTACACTCTATATCCTACACTCTATACCCTACACTCTATACCCTACACTCTATACCCTACACTCTACACTCTATACCATACACTCTATACCCTACACTCTACACTCTATACCCTACACTCTACACTCTACACTCTATGCCCTACACTTTATACCCTACACTCTACACTCTATACCATACACTCTATACTCTACACTCTATACCATACACTCCACACCCTACACTCTATACCATACACGCTATACCCTACACTCTACACTCTATACCCCACACTCTATAGCATACACTCTACACCCTACACTCTATACCATACACTCTAATCCCTACACTCTACACTCTATACCCTACACTCTATACCCTACACTCTACACTCTATTCCATACACTCTATACCCTACACTCTACACTCCACACTCTATTCCATACACTCTATACCCTACACTCTATACCCTATACTCTACACTCTATGCCCTACACTCTACACTCTGCACTCTAAACTCTATACCTTACACTCTATTCCATACACTCTATACCCTACACTCTATACCCTACAATCTACACTCTATACCCTACACTATACACTTTACACACTATACCCTATAGTCTATACCCTACACTCTATACTCTATACCCTACACTCTATACCGTACATTCTACACTCTATACCCTACACTCTAATCCCTACACTCTACACTCTATACCCTACACTCTATACCCTACGCTCTATACCCTACACTCTACACTCTATATCCTACACTCTATACCCTACACTCTATACCCTACACTCTATACCCTACACTCTACACTCTATATCCTACACTCTATACCCTACACTCTATACCCTACACTCTACACTCTATACCCTACACTCTATACCCTACACCCTACGCAATATATACCTCACACTCTATACCCTACACTCTAAACTCTATACCCTACACTCTATTCCATACACTCTATACCCTACACTCTATACCCTACACTCTACACTCTATACCCTACACTCTACACTTTACACTCTATACCCTACACTCTATACCCTACACTCTATACTCTATACCCTACACTCTATACCGTACATTCTACACTCTATACCCCACACTCTATACCCTACACTCTAATCCCTACACTCTACACTCTATACCCTACACTCTATACCCTACACTCTACACTCTATACCCTACACTCTATACCCAACACTCTATACCCTACACTCTACACTCTATACCCTACACTCTGTACCATACATTCTATACCCTACACTCTACACTCTATTCCCTACACTCTATACCATACACTCTATACCCTACACTCTACACTCTATACCATACCCTCTATACCCTACACTCTATACCCTACACTCTACACTCTATACCCTACAATCTATACCCTACACTCTATACCCTACACTCTATACCCTACACTCTAAACCCTACACTCTACACTCTATACCCTACACTCTATTCCATACACTCTATACCCTACACTCTATACCCTACACTCTACACTCTATACCCTACACTCTACACTCTATACCCTACACTCTACACTTTACACTATATACCCTACACTCTATACCCTACACTCTATACTCTATACCCTACACTCTATACCGTACATTCTACACTCTATACCCTACACTCTATACCCTACACTCTAATCCCTACACTCTACACTCTATACCCTACACTCTATACCCTACACGCTATACCCTACACTCTACACTCTATACCCTACACTCTATACCCTACACCCTATACCCTACACTCTATACCCTACACTCTACTCTCTATACCCTACACTCTATACCATACACTCTATACCATACACTCTATACCCTACAGTCTATACCCTACACTCTACACTCTATAACCTACACTCTATACCCTACACTCTATACCCTACACTCTACTCTCTATACCCTACACTCTATACCATACACTCTATACCATACACTCTATACCCTACAGTCTATACCCTACACTCTACACTCTATACCCTACACTCTATACCCTACACTCTATACCCTACACTCTACACTCTATACCCTACACTCTATACCATACACTCTATACCATACACTCTATACCCTACAGTCTATACCCTACACTCTACACTCTATACCCTACACTCTATACCCTACACTCTATACCCTACACTCTACACTCTATACCCTACACTCTATACCATACACTCTATACCCTACACTCTATACCCTACACTCTACACTCTAAACTGTATACCATACACTCTATACCCTACACTCTACACCCTACACTCTATACCATACACTCTATACCCTACACTCTACACTCTATACCCTACACTCTATACCCTACACTCTATCCCCTACACCCTACGCTCTATACCCTACACTCTATACCTTACACTCTACACTCTATACCCTACACTCTATTCCATACACTCTATACCCTACACTCTATACCCTACACTCTACATTCTATACCCTACACTCTACACTTTACACTCTATACCCTACACTCTATACCCTACACTCTAATCCCTACACTCTACACTCTATACCCTACACTCTATACCCTACACTCTATACCCTACACTCTATACCCTACACTCTATACCCTACACTCTACACTCTATACCCTACACTCTATACCCTACACTCTATACCCTACACTCTATACATTACACTCTACACTCTATACCCTACACTCTATACCATACACTCTATACCCTACACTCTACACTCTATTCCCTACACTCTATACCATACACTCTATACCCTACACTCAATACCCGACACTATACACTCTATACCCTACACTCTACACTCTATAACATACACTCTATACCTTACACCCTATACCCTACACTCTACACTCTATACCCTACAATCTATACCCTACACTCTATACCCTACACTCTATACCCTACTCTCTATACCCTACACTCTACACTCTATACCCTACACTCTATACCATACACTCTATACCATACACTCTATACCCTACAGTCTATACCCTACACTCTACACTCTATACCATACATTCTATACCCTACACTCTACACTCTATACCCTACAATCTATACCCTACACTCTATACCCTACTCTATACCCTACACTCTACACTCTATACCCTACACTCTATAACAAACACTCTATACCCTACACTATATACCATACACTCTATACCATACACTCTATACCGTACACTCTATACCCTACACTCTACACTCTATACTCTACACTCTATACCCTACACTCTATGCCCTACACTGTATACCCTACACTCTACACTCTATACCCTACACTCTACACTCTACACTCTATGCTCTACACTTTATACCCTACACTCTACACTCTATACCCTACACTCTACACTCTACACTCTATGCCCTACACTTTATACCCTACACTCTACACTCTATACCATACACTCTATACTCTACACTCTATACCATACACTCCACACCCTACACTCTATACCATACACGCTATACCCTACACTCTACACTCTATACCCCACACTCTATAGCATACACTCTACACCCTACACTCTATACCATACACTCTAATCCCTACACTCTACACTCTATACCCTACACTCTATACCCTACACTCTACACTCTATTCCATACACTCTATACCCTACACTCTATACCCTACACTCTATACCCTACACTCTACACTCCACACTCTATTCCATACACTCTATACCCTACACTCTATACCCTATACTCTACACCCTATACCCTACACTCTACACTCTGAACTCTAAACTCTATACCTTACACTCTATTCCATACACTCTATACCCTGCACTCTATACCCTACACTCTACACTCTATACCCTACACTATACACTTAACACACTATACCCTATACTCTATACCCTACACTCTATACTCTATGCCCTACACTCTATACCGTACATTCTACACTCTATACCCTACACTCTATACCCTACACTCTAATCCCTACACTCTACACTCTATACCCTACACTCTATACCCTACGCTCTATACCCTACACTCTACACTCTATATCCTACACTCTATACCCTACACTCTATACCCTACACTCTATACCCTACACTCTACACTCTATACCATACACTCTATACCCTACACTCTACACTCTATACCCTACACTCTACACTCTACACTCTATGCCCTACACTTTATACCCTACACTCTACACTCTATACCATACACTCTATACTCTACACTCTATACCATACACTCCACACCCTACACTCTATACCATACACGCTATACCCTACACTCTACACTCTATACCCCACACTCTATAGCATACACTCTACACCCTACACTCTATACCATACACTCTAATCCCTACACTCTACACTCTATACCCTACACTCTATACCCTACACTCTACACTCTATTCCATACACTCTATACCCTACACTCTACACTCCACACTCTATTCCATACACTCTATACCCTACACTCTATACCCTATACTCTACACTCTATGCCCTACACTCTACACTCTGCACTCTAAACTCTATACCTTACACTCTATTCCATACACTCTATACCCTACACTCTATACCCTACAATCTACACTCTATACCCTACACTATACACTTTACACACTATACCCTATAGTCTATACCCTACACTCTATACTCTATACCCTACACTCTATACCGTACATTCTACACTCTATACCCTACACTCTAATCCCTACACTCTACACTCTATACCCTACACTCTATACCCTACGCTCTATACCCTACACTCTACACTCTATATCCTACACTCTATACCCTACACTCTATACCCTACACTCTATACCCTACACTCTACACTCTATATCCTACACTCTATACCCTACACTCTATACCCTACACTCTACACTCTATACCCTACACTCTATACCATACACTCTATACTCTACACTCTACACTCCATTCCCTACACTCTATACCATACACTCTATACCCTACACTATACACTCTATACCCTACACTCTACACTCTATACCATACACTCTATACCCTACACTCTATACCCTATACTCTACACTCTATACCCTACAATCTATACCCTACACTCTATACCCTACACTCTATACCCTACACTCAACACTCTATACCCTACACTCTATACCATACACTCTATACCCTACACTCTATACCCTACACACTATACCCTACACTCTGCACTCTATACCCTACACTCTATAACATACACTCTATACCCTACACTCTACACCCAAAACTCTACACTCTATACCCTACACTCTATAACCTACAATCTATACCCTACACTCTATACCCTACTCTCTACACTTTATACCCTACACTCTACACTCTATACCCTACACTCTATACCCTACACTCTACACTCTCTACCCCACACTCTGCACTCTATACCCTACTCTCTAAACCCTACACTCTATACCCGACACTCTACACTCTATACCCTACACTCTATACCCTACACTCTACACTCTATACCCTACACTCTACACTCTATACCCTACTCTCTAAACCCTACACGATATACCTTACACTCTATACCCTACACTCTACACTCTATACCCTACACTCTATACCCTACACTCTATACCCTACACTCTATACACTACACTCTATATCCTACACTCTACACCCTACACTTTATACCTTACACTCTATACCCTACACTCTATACCATGCACTCTATACCCTACACTCTATACCCTACACTCTACACTCTACATCATACACTCTATACCCTACCCTCTATACCCTACACTCTATACCCTACAATCTATCCCCTACATTCTACACCCTTCACTTTATACCTTACACAATATACCCTACACTCTATACCCTACACCCTACGCTCTATACCTCACACTCTATACCCTACACTCTAAACTCTATACCCTACACTCTATTCCATACACTCTATACCCTACACTTTATACCCTACACTCTACACTCTATACCCTACACTCTACACTTTACACTCTATACCCTACACTCTATACCCTACACTCTATACTCTATACCCTACACTCTATACCGTACATTCTACACTCTATACCCCACACTTTATACCCTACACTCTAATCCCTACACTCTACACTCTATACCCTACACTCTACACTCTATACCCTATACTCTATACCCTACACTCTATACCCTACACTCTACACTCTATACCCTACATTCTATACCCTACACTCTACACTCTATTCCCTACACTCTATACCATACACTCTATACCCTACACTCTATACACTACACTCTACACATTATACCCTACACTTTATACCCTACCCTCTACACTCTATACCCTACACTCTATACCCTACACTCTATACCCTACACTCTATACCCTACACTCTACACTCTATACCCTACACTCTATACCCTACACTCTATACCCTACACTCTATACATTACACTCTACACTCTATACCCTACACTCTATACCATACACTCTATACCCTACACTCTACACTCTATTCCCTACACTCTATACCATACACTCTATACCCTACACTCAATACCCTACACTATACACTCTATACCCTACACTCTACACTCTATAACATACACTCTATACCTTACACCCTATACCCTACACTCTACACTCTATACCCTACAATCTATACCCTACACTCTATACCCTACACTCTATACCCTACTCTCTATACCCTACACTCTACACTCTATACCCTACACTCTATACCATACACTCTATACCATACACTCTATACCCTACAGTCTATACCCTACACTCTACACTCTATACCATACATTCTATACCCTACACTCTATACCCTACACTCTACACTCTATACCCTACAATCTATACCCTACACTCTATACCCTACTCTATACCCTACACTCTACACTCTATACCCTACACTCTATAACATACACTCTATACACTACACTCTATACCTTGCACTCTATACTCTACACTCTGCAGTCTACAATCTATACCCTACACGCTACACTCTATACCCTACACTCTATAACAAACACTCTATACCCTACACTATATACCATACACTCTATACCATACACTCTATACCGTACACTCTATACCCTACACTCTACACTCTATACTCTACACTCTATACCCTACACTCTATGCCCTACACTGTATACCCTACACTCTACACTCTATACCCTACACTCTACACTCTACACTCTATGCACTACACTTTATACCCTACACTCTACACTCTATACCATACACTCTATATCCTACACTCTACACTCTATACCCTACACTCTACACTCTACACTCTATGCCCTACACTTTATACCCTACACTCTACACTCTATACCATACACTCTATACTCTACACTCTATACCATACACTCCACACCCTACACTCTATACCATACACGCTATACCCTACACTCTACACTCTATACCCCACACTCTATAGCATACACTCTACACCCTACACTCTATACCATACACTCTAATCCCTACACTCTACACTCTATACCCTACACTCTATACCCTACACTCTACACTCTATTCCATACACTCTATACCCTACACTCTATACCCTACACTCTACACTCCACACTCTATTCCATACACTCTATACCCTACACTCTATACCCTATACTCTACACTCTATACCCTACACTCTACACTCTGCACTCTAAACTCTATACCTTACACTCTATTCCATACACTCTATACCCTGCACTCTATACCCTACACTCTACACTCTATACCCTACACTATACACTTAACACACTATACCCTATACTCTATACCCTACACTCTATACTCTATACCCTACACTCTATACCGTACATTCTACACTCTATACCCTACACTCTATACCCTACACTCTAATCCCTACACTCTACACTCTATACCCTACACTCTATACCCTACGCTCTATACCCTACACTCTACACTCTATATCCTACACTCTATACCCTACACTCTATACCCTACACTCTATACCCTACACTCTACACTCTATACCATACACTCTATACCCTACACTCTACACTCTATACCCTACACTCTACACTCTACACTCTATGCCCTACACTTTATACCCTACACTCTACACTCTATACCATACACTCTATACTCTACACTCTATACCATACACTCCACACCCTACACTCTATACCATACACGCTATACCCTACACTCTACACTCTATACCCCACACTCTATAGCATACACTCTACACCCTACACTCTATACCATACACTCTAATCCCTACACTCTACACTCTATTCCATACACTCTATACCCTACACTCTACACTCCACACTCTATTCCATACACTCTATACCCTACACTCTATACCCTATACTCTACACTCTATGCCCTACACTCTACACTCTGCACTCTAAACTCTATACCTTACACTCTATTCCATACACTCTATACCCTACACTCTATACACTACACTCTACACATTATACCCTACACTCTATACCCTACCCTCTACACTCTATACCCTACACTCTATACCATACACTCTATACCCTACACTCTATACCCTGCACTCTACACTCTATACCCTACACTCTATACCCTACACTCTATACCCTACTCTCTACACTTTATAACCTACACTCTATACCCTACACTCTATACCCTACACTCTATACCCTACACTCTACACTCTATACCCTACATTCTATACCCTACACTCTATACCCTACACTCTACACTCTATACCCTACATTCTATACCCTACACTCTACACTCTATTCCCTACACTCTATACCATACACTCTATACCCTACACTCTATACACTACACTCTACACATTATACCCTACACTCTATACCCTACCCTCTACACTCTATACCCTACACTCTATACCATACACTCTATACCCTACACTCTATACCCTACACTCTACACTCTATACCCTACACTCTATACCCTACACTCTATACCCTACTCTCTACACTTTATAACCTACACTCTATACCCTACACTCTATACCCTACACTCTATACCCTACACTCTACACCCTACACTTTACACTCTATACCCTACACTCTATACCCTACACTCTATACCCTACACTCTACACTTTATACCCTACACTCTATACCCTACACTCTATACCCTACACGCTATACCCTACACTCTATACCCTACACTCTATACCCTACACTCTATACCCTACACTCTACACCCTACACTCTATACCCTACACTCTATACCCTACACTCTACACCCTACATTCTACACTTTTCACTCTATACCCTACACTCTATACCCTACACTCTATACCCTACACTCTACACTTTATACCCTACACTCTATACCCTACACTCTATACCCTACACGCTATACTCTACACTCTATACCCTACACTCTATACCCTACACTCTATACCCTACACTCTACACTTTATACCCTACACTCTATACCCTACACTCTATACCCTACACGCTATACCCTACACTCTACACCTTACACTCTATACCCTACACTCTATACCCTACACTCTATACCCTACACTCTATACCCTACACTCTAAACTCTATACCCTACACTCTATACCCTACACTCTATACCCTACACTCTACACCATACACTCTATACCCTACCCTCTATACCTTACACTCTATACCCTACACTCTACACAGTATACCCTACACTCTATACCCTACACTCTATACCCTACATTCTACACTTTATACCCTACACTCTATACCCTACACTCTATACCCTACACTCTACACCATACACTCTATACCCTACCCTCTATACCTTACACTCTATACCCTACACTCTACACCATACACTCTGTACCTTACCCTCTATACCTTACACTCTATACCCTACACTCTACACAGTATACCCTACACTCTATTCCCTACACTCTATACCCTACACTCTACACTTTATACCCTACACTCTATACCCTACACTCTATACCCTACACTCTACACTATACACTCTATACCCTACCCTCTATACCTTACACTCTATACCCTACACTCTACACAGTATACCCTACACTCTATACCCTACACTCTACACTCTATACCCTACACTTTATACCATACACTCTATACCCTACACTCTATACCCTACACTCTACACTCTACACACTATACCCTACACTCTATACCCTACACTCTATACCCTACACCCTACACTTTATACCCTACACTCTATATTCTACACTCTATACCATACACTCTATACCCTACACTCTATACCCTACACTCTACACTCTATACCCTACACTCTATACCCTACACTCTATACCCTACTCTCTACACTTTATAACCTACACTCTATACCCTACACTCTATACCCTACACTCTATACCCTACACTCTATACCCTACACTCTACACTCTATACCCTACATTCTATACCCTACACTCTATACCCTACACTCTACACTCTATACCCTACATTCTATACCCTACACTCTACACTCTATTCCCTACACTCTATACCATACACTCTATACCCTACACTCTATATACTACACTCTACACATTATACCCTACACTCTATACCCTACCCTCTACACTCTATACCCTACACTCTATACCATACACTCTATACCCTACACTCTATACCCTACACTCTACACTCTATACCCTACACTCTATACCCTACACTCTATACCCTACTCTCTACACTTTATAACCTACACTCTATACCCTACACTCTATACCCTACACTCTATACCCTACACTCTACACCCTACACTCTACACTTTACACTCTATACCCTACACTCTATACCCTACACTCTATACCCTACACTCTACACTTTATACCCTACACTCTATACCCTACACTCTATACCCTACACGCTATACCCTACACTCTATACCCTACACTCTATACCCTACACTCTATACCCCACACTCTACACCCTACACTCTATACCCTACACTCTATACCCTACACTCTACACCCTACATTCTACACTTTTCACTCTATACCCTACACTCTATACCCTACACTCTATACCCTACACTCTACACTTTATACCCTACACTCTATACCCTACACTCTATACCCTACACGCTATACCCTACACTCTATACCCTACACTCTATACCCTACACTCTATACCCTACACTCTACACTTTATACCCTACACTCTATACCCTACACTCTATACCCTACACGCTATACCCTACACTCTACACCTTACACTCTATACCCTACACTCTATACCCTACACTCTATACCCTACACTCTATACCCTACAATCTAAACTCTATACCCTACACTCTATACCCTACACTCTATACCCTACACTCTACACCATACACTCTATACCCTACCCTCTATACCTTACACTCTATACCCTACACTCTACACAGTATACCCTACACTCTATACCCTACACTCTATACCCTACACTCTACACTTTATACCCTACACTCTATACCCTACACTCTATACCCTACACTCTACACCATACACTCTATACCCTACCCTCTATACCTTACACTCTATACCCTACACTCTACACAGTATACCCTACACTCTATACCTTACACTCTACACTCTATACCCTACACTCTATACCATACACTCTATACCCTACACTCTATACCCTACACTCTACACTTTATACACTACACTCTATACCCTACACTCTATACCCTACACTCTACACCATACACTCTGTACCTTACCCTCTATACCTTACACTCTATACCCTACACTCTACACAGTATACCCTACACTCTTTTCCCTACACTCTATACCCTACACTCTACACTTTATACCCTACACTCTATACCCTACACTCTATACCCTACACTCTACACTATACACTCTATACCCTACCCTCTATACCTTACACTCTATACCCTACACTCTACACAGTATACCCTACATTCTATACCCTACACTCTACACTCTATACCCTACACTTTATACCATACACTCTATACCCTACACTCTATACCCTACACTCTACACTCTACACACCACACCATACACTCTATACCCTACCCTCTATACCTTACACTCTATACCCTACACTCTACACAGTATACCCTACACTCTATACCTTACACTCTACACTCTATACCCTACACTCTATACCATACACTCTATACCCTACACTCTATACCCTACACTCTACACTTTATACACTACACTCTATACCCTACACTCTATACCCTACACTCCACACCATACACTCTGTACCTTACCCTCTATACCTTACACTCTATACCCTACACTCTACACAGTATACCCTACACTCTATTCCCTACACTCTATACCCTACACTCTACACTTTATACCCTACACTCTATACCCTACACTCTATACCCTACACTCTACACTATACACTCTATACCCTACCCTCTATACCTTACACTCTATACCCTACACTCTACACAGTATACCCTACACTCTATACCCTACACTCTACACTCTATACCCTACACTTTATACCATACACTCTATACCCTACACTCTATACCCTACACTCTACACTCTACACACTATACCCTACACTCTATACCCTACACCCTACACTTTATACCCTACACTCTATACCCTACACTCTATACCCTACACTCTATACCCTACACTCTATACCCTACACTCTACACCCTACACTCTACACTCTATACCCTACACTCTATACCCTACACTCTATACCCTACTCTCTATACCCTACACTCTACACTTTATACCCTACACTCTATACCCTACACTCTATACCCTACACTCTATACCCTCCACTCTATACCCTACACTCTACACTCTACACCCTACACTTTACACTCTATACCCTACACTCTATACCCTACACTCTACACTCTACACCCTACACTTTACACTCTATACCCTACACTCTATACCCTACACTCTACACTTTATACCCTACACTCTATACCCTACACTCTATACCCTACACTCTATACCCTACACGCTATACCCTACACTCTATACACTACACTCTATACCCTACACTCTATACCCTACACTCTACACCCTACACTCTATACCCTACACTCTACACTTTATACCCTACACTCTATACCCTACACTCTATACCCTACACGCTATACCCTACACTCTACACCTTACACTCTATACCCTACACTCTATACCCTACACTCTATACCCTACACTCTATACCCTACACTCTACACTCTATACCCTACACTCTATACCCTACACTCTATACCCTACACTCTACACCATACACTCTATTCCCTACCCTCTATACCTTACACTCTATACCCTACACTCTAAACAGTATACCCTACACTCTATACCTTACACTCTACACTCTATACCCTACACTCTATACCATACACTCTATACCCTACACTCTATACCCTACACTCTACACTTTATACACTACACTCTATACCCTACACTCTATACCCTACACTCTACACCATACACTCTGTACCTTACCCTCTATACCTTACACTCTATACCCTACACTCTACACAGTATACCCTACACTCTATTCCCTACACTCTATACCCTACACTCTACACTTTATACCCTACACTCTATACCCTACACTCTATACCCTACACTCTACACTATACACTCTATACCCTACCCTCTATACCTTACACTCTATACCCTACACTCTACACAGTATACCCTACACTCTATACCCTACACTCTACACCCTACACTTTATACCATACACTCTATACCCTACACTCTATACCCTACACTCTACACTCTACACACTACACCATACACTCTATACCCTACCCTCTATACCTTACACTCTATACCCTACACTCTACACAGTATACCCTACACTCTATACCTCACACTCTACACTCTATACCCTACACTCTATACCATACACTCTATACCCTACACTCTATACCCTACACTCTACACTTTATACACTACACTCTATACCCTACACTCTATACCCTACACTCTACACCATACACTCTGTACCTTACCCTCTATACCTTACACTCTATACCCTACACTCTACACAGTATACCCTACACTCTATTCCCTACACTCTATACCCTACACTCTACACTTTATACCCTACAATCTACACCCTACACTCTATACCCTACACTCTACACTATACACTCTATACCCTACCCTCTATACCTTACACTCTATACCCTACACTCTACACAGTATACACTACACTCTATACCCTACACTCTACACTCTATACCCTACACTTTATACCATACACTCTATACCCTACACTCTATACCCTACACTCTACACTCTACACACTATACCCTACACTCTATACCCTACACTCTATACCCTACACCCTACACTTTATACCCTACACTCTATACCCTACACTCTATACCCTACACTCTATACCCTACACTCTATACCCTACACGCTACACTCTACACTCTATACCCTACACTCTATACCCTACACTCTATACCCTACACTCTACACTTTATACCCTACACCCTACACTCTATACCCTACACTCTATACCCTCCACTCTATACCCTACACTCTACACTCTACACCCTACACTTTACACTCTATACCCTACACTCTATACCCTACACTCTACACTCTACACCCTACACTTTACACTCTATACCCTACACTCTATACCCTACACTCTACACTTTATACCCTACACTCTATACCCTACACTCTATACCCTACACTCTATACCCTACACGCTATACCCTACACTCTATACACTACACTCTATACCCTACACTCTATACCCTACACTCTACACCCTACACTCTATACCCTACACCCTATACCCTACACTCTATACCCTACACTCTACACCCTACACTCTATACCCTACACTCTATACCCTACACTCTATACCCTACACTCTACACTCTATACCCTACACTCTATACCCTACAATCTATACCATACACTCTATACCATACACTCTATACCATACACTCTATCCCCTACACTCTATACCATACACTCTACACTCTATACCCTACACTCTATACCCTACACTCTACACCCCACACTATATACCCTACACTCTACACTCTATACCCTACACTCTCTACCCTACACTCTATACCATACACTCTATACCATACACTCTATCCCCTACACTCTATACCATACACTTTACACCCTATACCCTACTTTCTATACCCTACACTCTACACTCTATACCCTACACTCTATACCCTACACTCTACACTCTATACCCTACACTCTACACTCTATACCCTACACTCTACACCCTACACTCTATACCATACACTCTATACCCTACACTCTACACTCTATACCCTACACTCTATACCCTACACCCTACACTTTATACCCTACACTCTATACCCTACACTCTATACACTACACTCTATACCCTACACTCTATACCCTACACTCTACACCCTACACTCTACACTCTATACCCTACACTCTATACCCTACACTCTATACCCTACACTCTATACCCTACACTCTACACTTTATACCCTACACTCTATACCCTACACTCTATACCCTACACTCTATACCCTACACTCTACACTATACACTCTATACCCTACCCTCTATACCTTACACTCTATACCCTACACTCTACACAGTATACCCTACACTCTATACCCTACACTCTACACCCTACACTTTATACCATACACTCTATACCCTACACTCTATACCCTACACTCTACACTCTACACACTACACCATACACTCTATACCCTACCCTCTATACCTTACACTCTATACCCTACACTCTACACAGTATACCCTACACTCTATACCTCACACTCTACACTCTATACCCTACACTCTATACCATACACTCTATACCCTACACTCTATACCCTACACTCTACACTTTATACACTACACTCTATACCCTACACTCTATACCCTACACTCTACACCATACACTCTGTACCTTACCCTCTATACCTTACACTCTATACCCTACACTCTACACAGTATACCCTACACTCTATACCCTACACTCTACACTTTATACCCTACAATCTACACCCTACACTCTATACCCTACACTCTACACTATACACTCTATACCCTACCCTCTATACCTTACACTCTATACCCTACACTCTACACAGTATACCCTACACTCTATACCCTACACTCTACACTCTATACCCTACACTTTATACCATACACTCTATACCCCACACTCTATACCCTACACTCTACACTCTACACACTATACCCTACACTCTATACCCTACACTCTATACCCTACACCCTACACTTTATACCCTACACTCTATACCCTACACTCTATACCCTACACTCTATACCCTACACTCTATACCCTACACTCTACACTCTACACTCTATACCCTACACTCTATACCCTACACTCTATACCCTACACGCTACACTTTATACCCTACACCCTACACTCTATACCCTACACTCTATACCCTACACTCTACACTCTACACCCTACACTTTACACTCTATACCCTACACTCTATACCCTACACTCTACACCCTACACTTTACACTCTATACCCTACACTCTATACCCTACACTCTACACTTTATACCCTACACTCTATACCCTACACTCTATACCCTACACTCTATACCCTACACGCTATACCCTACACTCTATACACTACACTCTATACCCTACACTCTATACCCTACACTCTACACCCTACACTCTATACCCTACACCCTATACCCTACACTCTATACCCTACACTCTACACCCTACACTCTATACCCTACACTCTATACCCTACACTCTATACCCTACACTCTACACTCTATACCCTACACTCTATACCCTACAATCTATACCATACACTCTATACCATACACTCTATACCATACACTCTATCCCCTACACTCTATACCATACACTCTACACTCTATACCCTACACTCTATACCCTACACTCTACACCCCACACTATATACCCTACACTCTAAACTCTATACCCTACACTCTCTACCCTACACTCTATACCATACACTCTATACCATACACTCTATCCCCTACACTCTATACCATACACTTTACACCCTATACCCTACTTTCTATACCCTACACTCTACACTCTATACCCTACACTCTATACCCTACACTCTACACTCTATACCCTACACTCTACACTCTATACCCTACACTCTACACCCTACACTCTATACCATACACTCTATACCCTACACTCTACACTCTATACCCTACACTCTATACCCTACACCCTACACTTTATACCCTACACTCTATACCCTACACTCTATACACTACACTCTATACCCTACACTCTATACCCTACACTCTACACCCTACACTCTACACTCTATACCCTACACTCTATACCCTACACTCTATACCCTACACTCTATACCCTACACTCTACACTTTATACCCTACACTCTATACCCTACACTCTATACCCTACACTCTATACCCTACACTCTATACCCTACACTCTACACTCTACACCCTACACTTTACACTCTATACCCTACACTCTATACCCTACACTCTACACTCTACACCCTACACTTTACACTCTATACCCTACACTCTATAACCTACACTCTACACTTTATACCCTACACTCTATACCCTACACTCTATACCCTACACTCTATACCCTACACGCTATACCCTACACTCTATACACCACACTCTATACCCTACACTCTACACCCTACACTCTATACCCTACACTCTACACTTTATACCCTACACTCTATACCCTACACGCTATACCCTACACTCTACACCTTACACTCTATACCCTACACTCTATACCCTACACTCTATACCCTACACTCTATACCCTACACTCTACACTCTATACCCTACACTCTATACCCTACACTCTACACCATACACTCTATACCCTACCCTCTATACCTTACACTCTATACCCTACACTCTACACAGTATACCCTACACTCTATACCCTACACTCTATACCCTACACTCTACACTTTATACCCTACACTCTATACCCTACACTCTATACCCTACACTCTACACTATACACTCTATACCCTACCCTCTATACCTTACACTCTATACCCTACACTCTACACAGTATACCCTACACTCTATACCCTACACTCTACACTCTATACCCTACACTTTATACCATACACTCTATACCCTACACTCTATACCCTACACTCTACACTCTACACACTACACCATACACTCTATACCCTACCCTCTATACCTTACACTCTATACCCTACACTCTACACAGTATACCCTACACTCTATACCTTACACTCTACACTCTATACCCTACACTCTATACCATACACTCTATACCCTACACTCTATACCCTACACTCTACACTTTATACACTACACTCTATACCCTACACTCTATACCCTACACTCTACACCATACACTCTGTACCTTACCCTCTATACCTTACACTCTATACCCTACACTCTACACTATACACTCTATACCCTACCCTCTATACCTTACACTCTATACCCTACACTCTACACAGTATACCCTACACTCTATACCCTACACTCTACACTCTATACCCTACACTTTATACCATACACTCTATACCCTACACTCTATACCCTACACTCTACACCATACACTCTGTACCTTACCCTCTATACCCTACACTCTATACCCTACACTCTACACTATACACTCTATACCCTACCCTCTATACCTTACACTCTATACCCTACACTCTACACAGTATACCCTACACTCTATACCCTACACTCTACACTCTATACCCTACACTTTATACCATACACTCTATACCCTACACTCTATACCCTACACTCTACACTCTACACACTATACCCTACACTCCATACCCTACACTCTATACCCTACACCCTACACTTTATACCCTACACTCTATACCCTACACTCTATACCCTACACTCTATACCCTACACTCTATACCCTACACTCTACACTCTACACTCTATACCCTACACTCTATACCCTACACTCTATACCCTACACTCTATACCCTACACTCTACACTTTATACCCTACACTCTATACCCTACACTCTATACCCTACACTCTATACCCTCCACTCTATACCCTACACTCTACACTCTACACCCTACACTTTACACTCTATACCCTACACTCTATACCCTACACTCTACACTCTACACCCTACACTTTACACTCTATACCCTACACTCTATACCCTACACTCTACACTTTATACCCTACACTCTATACCCTACACTCTATACCCTACACTCTATACCCTACACGCTATACCCTACACTCTATACACTACACTCTATACCCTACACTCTATACCCTACACTCTACACCCTACACTCTATACCCTACACCCTATACCCTACACTCTATACCCTACACTCTACACCCTACACTCTATACCCTACACTCTATACCCTACACTCTATACCCTACACTCTACACTCTATACCCTACACTCTATCCCCTACACTCTATACCATACACTCTACACTCTATACCCTACACTCTATACCCTACACTCTACACCCAACACTATATACCCTACACTCTACACTCTATAGGACATTATTGCAAGAGAGCTTGGCTGAGTAGATTACACAAGAAGGAAAACACACAGCAAGTCAGCAGGATCTAGGAGCAACATGGCAGATGTGACAACCTACATGGTGAGCTGCAGCATGTGCTACATGTTCACAGATCGACCAGAAGAAGAATCAAATTTCACCTGTCAGAAGTGTAGACTAGTGGCCCTTTTAGAAGAAAAGGTGCGGGGTCTGGAAGAAAGAATAGCAACTTTGAAACTCATCAAAGAGAATGAAGACTTTCTAGACAGAACAGAAGCATCTCTACTGGTCACAGAAGGTGCAAAAAGTGTCAGAGAACCTCCAAAAGCAGATGAGTGGAAGCATGTGACCAAAAGAAGCAAGAAGACCATGGAGAAATCACCAACCACACAACTGAAGAACCGATATCAAATCTTTGTAGAGGATGAAGATGGCACACCTAAGAATGAAGCAATACCAGCAAGCAAAAAAGAAAAGGGCACACAGCAACAAGTGACAGCAAAAAGTACAGCCAAGAAGCAACGAAGAGTGGTGGTGGTGGGAGACTCACTACTGAGAGGCACCGAAGCAGCCATCTGCAGACCGGACATAACTGCAAGAGAAGTATGCTGCCTTCCAGGTGCGATGATCAAGGATGTGACCGATAGGATACCAAAGCTCTTCAGCTCCAAGGACGTCCACCCATTTCTTCTGATACATGTTGGCACCAATGACACGGCAAGGAAGGACCTACCGACAATCTGCAAGGACTTTGAAGAGTTGGGGAAGAAAGTAAAGGAACTGGATGCACAGGTAGTTTTTTCTTCTATCCTTCCAGTAGACGGGCATGGCACCAGGAGATGGAACAGGATCCTTGATGCAAACAACTGGCTAAGACGATGGTGCAGACAACAAGGATTTGGATTCCTGGACCACGGTGTGAATTACTGGTATGATGGACTCCTCGCCAGAGACGGACTACACCTCAACAAACCTGGGAAACACACATTCGCCAGAAGACTCGCTACACTTATCAGGAGGGCGTTAAACTAGAAGAAGAGGGGACGGGAAGAAAAACATTAGACTCGAACAAAGACGACCCAGGAAAACATACTCAGAAGGGAGGTAAGAACATTTCTAAAACAATCCACAGCGAGGAGATTGGAACAAAACAAAATCCTCTAAACTGCATGCTCGCAAACGCCAGAAGCCTGACAAACAAGATGGAAGAACTAGAAGCAGAAATATCTACAGGTAACTTTGACATAGTGGGAATAACCGAGACATGGTTAGATGAAAGCTATGACTGGGCAGTTAACTTACAGGGTTACAGTCTGTTTAGAAAGGATCGTAAAAATCAGAGAGGAGGAGGGGTTTGTCTCTATGTAAAGTCTTGTCTAAAGTCCACTTTAAGGGAGGATATTAGCGAAGGGAATGAGGATGTCGAGTCCATATGGGTTGAAATTCATGGAGGGAAAAATGGTAACAAAATTCTCATTGGGGTCTGTTACAAACCCCCAAATATAACAGAAAGCATGGAAAGTCTACTTCTAAAGCAGATAGATGAAGCTGCAACCCATAATGAGGTCCTGGTTATGGGGGACTTTAACTACCCGGATATTAACTGGGAAACAGAAACCTGTGAAACCCATAAAGGCAACAGGTTTCTGCTAATAACCAAGAAAAATTATCTTTCACAATTGGTGCAGAATCCAACCAGAGGAGCAGCACTTTTAGACCTAATACTATCTAATAGACCTGACAGAATAACAAATCTGCAGGTGGTCGGGCATCTAGGAAATAGCGACCACAATATTGTACAGTTTCACCTGTCTTTCACTAGGGGGACTTGTCAGGGAGTCACAAAAACATTGAACTTTAGGAAGGCAAAGTTTGACCAGCTTAGAGATGCCCTTAATCTGGTAGACTGGGACAATATCCTCAGAAATGAGAATACAGATAATAAATGGGAAATGTTTAAGAACATCCTAAATAGGCAGTGTAAGCGGTTTATACCTTGTGGGAATAAAAGGACTAGAAATAGGAAAAACCCAATGTGGCTAAACAAAGAAGTAAGACAGGCAATTAACAGTAAAAAGAAAGCATTTGCACTACTAAAGCAGGATGGCACCATTGAAGCTCTAAAAAACTATAGGGAGAAAAATACTTTATCTAAAAAACTAATTAAAGCTGCCAAAAAGGAAACAGAGAAGCACATTGCTAAGGAGAGTAAAACTAATCCCAAACTGTTCTTCAACTATATCAATAGTAAAAGAATAAAAACTGAAAATGTAGGCCCCTTAAAAAATAGTGAGGAAAGAATGGTTGTAGATGACGAGGAAAAAGCTAACATATTAAACACCTTCTTCTCCACGGTATTCACGGTGGAAAATGAAATGCTAGGTGAAATCCCAAGAAACAATGAAAACCCTATATTAAGGGTCACCAATCTAACCCAAGAAGAGGTGCGAAACCGGCTAAATAAGATTAAAATAGATAAATCTCCGGGTCCGGATGGCATACACCCACGAGTACTAAGAGAACTAAGTAATGTAATAGATAAACCATTATTTCTTATTTTTAGGGACTCTATAGCGACAGGGTCTGTTCCGCAGGACTGGCGCATAGCAAATGTGGTGCCAATATTCAAAAAGGGCTCTAAAAGTGAACCTGGAAATTATAGGCCAGTAAGTCTAACCTCTATTGTTGGTAAAATATTTGAAGGGTTTCTGAGGGATGTTATTCTGGATTATCTCAATGAGAATAACTGTTTAACTCCATATCAGCATGGGTTTATGAGAAATCGCTCCTGTCAAACCAATCTAATCAGTTTTTATGAAGAGGTAAGCTATAGACTGGACCACGGTGAGTCATTGGACGTGGTATATCTCGATTTTTCCAAAGCGTTTGATACCGTGCCGCACAAGAGGTTGGTACACAAAATGAGAATGCTTGGTCTGGGGGAAAATGTGTGTAAATGGGTTAGTAACTGGCTTAGTGATAGAAAGCAGAGGGTGGTTATAAATGGTATAGTCTCTAACTGGGTCGCTGTGACCAGTGGGGTACCGCAGGGGTCGGTATTGGGACCTGTTCTCTTCAACATATTCATTAATGATCTGGTAGAAGGTTTACACAGTAAAATATCGATATTTGCAGATGATACAAAACTATGTAAAGCAGTTAATACAAGAGAAGATAGTATTCTGCTACAGATGGATCTGGATAAGTTGGAAACTTGGGCTGAAAGGTGGCAGATGAGGTTTAACAATGATAAATGTAAGGTTATACACATGGGAAGAGGGAATCAATATCACCATTACACACTGAACGGGAAACCACTGGGTAAATCTGACAGGGAGAAGGACTTGGGGATCCTAGTTAATGATAAACTTACCTGGAGCAGCCAGTGCCAGGCAGCAGCTGCCAAGGCAAACAGGATCATGGGGTGCATTAAAAGAGGTCTGGATACACATGATGAGAGCATTATACTGCCTCTGTACAAATCCCTAGTTAGACCGCACATGGAGTACTGTGTCCAGTTTTGGGCACCGGTGCTCAGGAAGGATATAATGGAACTAGAGAGAGTACAAAGGAGGGCAACAAAATTAATAAAGGGGATGGGAGAACTACAATACCCAGATAGATTAGCGAAATTAGGATTATTTAGTCTAGAAAAAAGACGACTGAGGGGCGATCTAATAACCATGTATAAGTATATAAGGGGACAATACAAATATCTCGCTGAGGATCTGTTTATACCAAGGAAGGTGACGGGCACAAGGGGGCATTCTTTGCGTCTGGAGGAGAGAAGGTTTTTCCACCAACATAGAAGAGGATTCTTTACTGTTAGGGCAGTGAGAATCTGGAATTGCTTGCCTGAGGAGGTGGTGATGGCGAACTCAGTCGAGGGGTTCAAGAGAGGCCTGGATGTCTTCCTGGAGCAGAACAATATTGTATCATACAATTATTAGGTTCTGTAGAAGGACGTAGATCTGGGTATTTATTATGATGGAATATAGGCTGAACTGGATGGACAAATGTCTTTTTTCGGCCTTACTATGTTATTATTATTATTATTATACCCTACACTCTCTACCCTACACTCTATACCATACACTCTATACCATACACTCTATCCCCTACACTCTATACCATACACTTTACACCCTATACCCTACTTTCTATACCCTACACTCTACACTCTATACCCTACACTCTATATCCTACACTCTACACTCTATACCCTACACTCTACACTCTATACCCTACACTCTACACCCTACACTCTATACCATACACTCTATACCCTACACTCTACACTCTATACCCTACACTCTATACCCTACACTCTATACCCTACACTCTATACCCTACACTCTATACCCTACACTCTATACCCTACACTCTACACTCTATACCCTACACTCTATACCCTACACTCTATACCATACACTCTATGCCATACACTCTATCCCCTACACTCTATACCATACACTTTACACCCTATACCCTACTTTCTATACCCTACACTCTACACTCTATACCCTACACTCTATACCCCACACTCTACACTCTATACCCTACACTCTACACTCTATACCCTACACTCTACAACCTACACTCTATACCATACACTCTATACCCTACACTCTACACTCTATACCCTACACTCTATACCCTACACTCTATACCCTACACTCTATACCCTACACTCTACACTCTATACCCTACACTCTATACCCTACACTCTATACCCTACACTCTACACTCTATACCCTACACTCTATACCCTACAATCTATACCATACACTCTATACCATACACTCTATCCCCTACACTCTGTACCATACACTCTACACTCTATACCCTACACTCTGCACTTTACACTCTATCCCCTACACTCTATACTCTATACCCTACACTCTATACCGTACATTCTACACTCTATACCCTACACTCTACACTCTATACCCTACACTCTACACTCTATACCCTACACTCTACACCCTACACTCTATACCATACACTCTATACCCTACACTCTACACTCTATACCCTAAACTCTATACCCTACACTCTATACCCTACACTCTATACCCTACACTCTATACCATACACTTTACACCCTATACCCTACTTTCTATACCCTACACTCTACACTCTATACCCTACACTCTATACCCCACACTCTACACTCTATACCCTACACTCTACACTCTATACCCTACACTCTACACCCTACACTCTATACCATACACTCTATTCCCTACACTCTACACTCTATACCCTACACTCTATACCCTACACTCTATACCCTACACTCTATACCCTATACTCTACACTCTATACCCTACACTCTATACCCTACACTCTATACCCTACACTCTACACTCTATACCCTACACTCTATACCCTACAATCTATACCATACACTCTATACCATACACTCTATCCCCTACACTCTATACCATACACTCTACACTCTATACCCTACACTCTGCACTTTACACTCTATCCCCTACACTCTATACTCTATACCCTACACTCTATACCGTACATTCTACACTCTATACCCTACACTCTACACTCTATACCCTACACTCTACACTCTATACCCTACACTCTACACCCTACACTCTATACCATACACTCTATACCCTACACTCTACACTCTATACCCTAAACTCTATACCCTACACTCTATACCCTACACTCTATACCCTACACTCTACACTCTATACCCTACACTCTATACCCTACACTCTATACCCTACACTATATACCCTACACTCTACACTCTATACCCTACACTCTATACCCTACAATCTATACCATACACTCTATACCATACACTCTATCCCCTACACTCTATACCATACACTCTACACTCTATACCCTACACTCTGCACTTTACACTCTATACCCTACACTCTATACTCTATACCCTACACTCTATACCGTACATTCTACACTCTATACCCTACACTCTATACCCTACACTCTAATCTCTACACTCTATACCCTACACTCTATACCCTACACTCTATACCCTACACTCTATACCCTACACTCTACACCCTACACTCTCTACCCTACACTCTATACCCTACACTCTATACCCTACACTCTACACTCTATACCCTACACTCTATACCATACACTCTACACTCTATTCCCTACACTCTATACCATACACTCTATACCCTACACTCTATACCCTACACTATAAACTCTATACCCTACACTCTATACTCTATACCATACCCTCTATACCCTACACTCTATACCCTACACTCTATACCCTACACTCTACACTCTATATCCTACACTCTATACCCTACACTCTATACCCTACACTCTATACCCTACACTCTACACTCTATATCCTATACTCTATACCCTACACTCTATACCCTACACTCTACACTCTATACCCTACACTCTATACCATACACTCTATACTCTACACTCTACACTCTATTCCCTATACTCTATACCATACACTCTATACCCTACACTATACACTCTATACCCTACACTCTACACTCTATACCATACACTCTATACCCTACACTCTATACCCTATACTCTACACTCTATACCCTACAATCTATACCCTACACTCTATACCCTACACTCTATACCCTACACTCTACACTCTATACCCTACACTCTATACCATACACTCTATACCCTACACTCTATACCCTACACACTATACCCTACACTCTGCACTCTATACCCTACACTCTATAACATACACTCTATACCCTACACTCTACACCCAAAACTCTACACTCTATACCCTACACTCTATAACCTACACTCTATACCCTACACTCTATACCCTACTCTCTACATTTTATACCCTACATTCTACACTCTATACCCTACACTCTATACCCTACACTCTACACTCTCTACCCCACACTCTGCACTCTATACCCTACTCTCTAAACCCTACACTCTATACCCTACACTCTATACCCTACACTCTATACCCTACACTCTATACCCTACACTCTACACTCTACATCATACACTCTATACCCTACCCTCTATACCCTACACTCTATACCCTACAATCTATCCCCTACACTCTACACCCTTCAATTTATATCTTACACTCTATACCCTACACTCTATACCCTACACCCTACGCAATATATACCTCACACTCTATACCCTACACTCTAAACTCTATACCCTACACTCTATTCCATACACTCTATACCCTACACTCTATACCCTACACTCTACACTCTATACCCTACACTCTACACTTTACACTCTATACCCTACACTCTACACCCTACACTCTATTCTCTATACCCTACACTCTATACCGTACATTCTACACTCTATACCCCACACTCTATACCCTACACTCTAATCCCTACACTCTACACTCTATACCCTACACTCTATACCCTACACTCTACACTCTATACCCTACACTCTATACCCAACACTCTATACCCTACACTCTATACCATACACTCTATACCCTACACTCTACACTCTATACCCTACACTCTATACCCTACACTCTATACCCTACACTCTATACCCTACACTCTACACTCTATACCCTACACTCTATACCCTACACTCTATACCCTACACTCTACACTCTATACCCTACACTCTATACCCTACAATCTATACCATACACTCTATACCATACACTCTATCCCCTACACTCTATACCATACACTCTACACTCTATACCCTACACTCTGCACTTTACACTCTATCCCCTACACTCTATACTCTATACCCTACACTCTATACCGTACATTCTACACTCTATGCCCTACACTCTACACTCTATACCCTACACTCTACACTCTATACCCTACACTCTACACCCTACACTCTATACCATACACTCTATACCCTACACTCTACACTCTATACCCTAAACTCTATACCCTACACTCTATACCCTACACTCTATACCCTACACTCTATACCATACACTTTACACCCTATACCCTACTTTCTATACCCTACACTCTACACTCTATACCCTACACTCTATACCCCACACTCTACACTCTATACCCTACACTCTACACTCTATACCCTACACTCTACACCCTACACTCTATACCATACACTCTATACCCTACACTCTACACTCTATACCCTACACTCTATACCCTACACTCTATACCCTACACTCTACACTCTATACCCTACACTCTATACCCTACAATCTATACCATACACTCTATACCATACACTCTATCCCCTACACTCTACACTCTATACCCTACACTCTATACCCTACACTCTATACCCTACACTCTATACCCTACACTCTACACTCTATACCCTACACTCTATACCCTACACTCTATACCCTACACTCTACACTCTATACCCTACACTCTATACCCTACAATCTATACCATACACTCTATACCATACACTCTATCCCCTACACTCTATACCATACACTCTACACTCTATACCCTACACTCTGCACTTTACACTCTATCCCCTACACTCTATACTCTATACCCTACACTCTATACCGTACATTCTACACTCTATACCCTACACTCTACACTCTATACCCTACACTCTACACTCTATACCCTACACTCTACACCCTACACTCTATACCATACACTCTATACCCTACACTCTACACTCTATACCCTAAACTCTATACCCTACACTCTATACCCTACACTCTATACCCTACACTCTACACTCTATACCCTACACTCTATACCCTACACTCTATACCCTACACTCTATACCCTACACTCTACACTCTATACCCTACACTCTATACCCTACAATCTATACCATACACTCTATACCATACACTCTATCCCCTACACTCTATACCATACACTCTACACTCTATACCCTACACTCTGCACTTTACACTCTATACCCTACACTCTATACTCTATACCCTATACTCTATACCGTACATTCTACACTCTATACCCTACACTCTATACCCTACACTCTAATCCCTACACTCTACACTCTATACCCTACACTCTATACCCTACACTCTATACCCTACACTCTATACCCTACACTCTACACCCTACACTCTCTACCCTACACTCTATACCCTACACTCTATACCCTACACTCTACACTCTATACCCTACACTCTATACCATACACTCTACACTCTATTCCCTACACTCTATACCATACACTCTATACCCTACACTCTATACCCTACACTATAAACTCTATACCCTACACTCTATACTCTATACCATACCCTCTATACCCTACACTCTATACCCTACACTCTATACCCTGCACTCTACACTCTATATCCTACACTCTATACCCTACACTCTATACCCTACACTCTATACCCTACACTCTACACTCTATATCCTACACTCTATACCCTACACTCTATACCCTACACTCTACACTCTATATCCTACACTCTATACCATACACTCTATACTCTACACTCTATTCCCTATACTCTATACCATACACTCTATACCCTACACTATACACTCTATACCCTACACTCTACACTCTATACCATACACTCTATACCCTACACTCTATACCCTATACTCTACACTCTATACCCTACAATCTATACCCTACACTCTATACCCTACACTCTATACCCTACACTCTACACTCTATACCCTACACTCTATACCATACACTCTATACCCTACACTCTATACCCTACACACTATACCCTACACTCTGCACTCTATACCCTACACTCTATAACATACACTCTATACCCTACACTCTACACCCAAAACTGTACACTCTATACCCTACACTCTATAACCTACACTCTATACCCTACACTCTATACCCTACTCTCTACATTTTATACCCTACATTCTACACTCTATACCCTACACTCTATACCCTACACTCTACACTCTCTACCCCACACTCTGCACTCTATACCCTACTCTCTAAACCCTACACTCTATACCCTACACTCTATACCCTACACTCTATACCCTACACTCTACACTCTATACCCTACTCTCTAAACCCTACACTCTATACCTTACACTCTAAACCCTACACTCTACACTCTATACCCTACACTCTATACCCTACACTCTATACCCTACACTCTATACCCTACACTCTACACCCTACACTTTATACCTTACACTCTATACCCTACACTCTATACCATGCACTCTATACCCTACACTCTATACCCTACACTCTATACCCTACACTCTACACTCTACATCATACACTCTATACCCTACCCTCTATACCCTACACTCTATACCCTACAATCTATCCCCTACACTCTACACCCTTCAATTTATACCTTACACTCTATACCCTACCCTCTATACCCTACACCCTACGCAATATATACCTCACACTCAATACCCTACACTCTAAACTCTATACCCTACACTCTATTCCATACACTCTATACCCTACACTCTATACCCTACACTCTACACTCTATACCCTACACTCTACACTTTACACTCTATACCCTACACTCTACACCCTACACTCTATACTCTATACCCTACACTCTATACCGTACATTCTACACTCTATACCCCACACTCTATACCCTACACTCTAATCCCTACACTCTACACTCTATACCCTACACTCTATACCCTACACTCTACACTCTATACCCTACACTCTATACCCAACACTCTATACCCTACACTCTACACTCTATACCCTACACTCTGTACCATACATTCTATACCCTACACTCTACACTCTATTCCCTACACTCTATACCATACACTCTATACCCTACACTCTACACTCTATACCATACCCTCTATACCCTACACTCTATACCCTACACTCTACACTCTATACCCTACAATCTATACCCTACACTCTATACCCTACACTCTATACCCTACACTCTATACCCTACACTCTACACTCTATACCCTACACTCTATTCCATACACTCTATACCCTACACTCTATACCCTACACTCTACACTCTATACCCTACACTCTACACTTTACACTATATACCCTACACTCTATACCCTACACTCTATACTCTATACCCTACACTCTATACCGTACATTCTACACTCTATACCCTACACTCTATACCCTACACTCTAATCCCTACACTCTACACTCTATACCCTACACTCTATACCCTACACGCTATACCCTACACTCTACACTCTATACCCTACACTCTATACCCTACACCCTATACCCTACACTCTATACCCTACACTCTACTCTCTATACCCTACACTCTATACCATACACTCTATACCATACACTCTATACCCTACAGTCTATACCCTACACTCTACACTCTATACCCTACACTCTATACCCTACACTCTATACCCTACACTCTACTCTCTATACCCTACACTCTATACCATACACTCTATACCATACACTCTATACCCTACAGTCTATTCCCTACACTCTACACTCTATACCCTACACTCTATACCCTACACTCTATACCCTACACTCTACACTCTATACCCTACACTCTATACCATACACTCTATACCATACACTCTATACCCTACAGTCTATACCCTACACTCTACACTCTATACCCTACACTCTATACCCTACACTCTATACCCTACACTCTACACTCTATACCCTACACTCTATACCATACACTCTATACCCTACACTCTATACCCTACACTCTACACTCTAAACTGTATACCATACACTCTATACCCTACACTCTACACCCTACACTCTATACCATACACTCTATACCCTACACTCTATACCCTACACTCTACACTCTACACTCTATACCCTACACTCTATACCCTACACTCTATCCCCTACACCCTACGCTCTATACCCTACACTCTATACCTTACACTCTACACTCTATACCCTACACTCTATTCCATACACTCTATACCCTACACTCTATACCCTACACTCTACATTCTATACCCTACACTCTACACTTTACACTCTATACCCTACACTCTATACCCTACACTCTATACTCTATACCCTACACTCTATACCGGACATTCTACACTCTATACCCTACACTCTATACCCTACACTCTAATCCCTACACTCTACACTCTATACCCTACACTCTATACCCTACACTCTATACCCTACACTCTATACCCTACACTCTATACCCTATACTCTACACTCTATACCCTACACTCTATACCCTACACTCTATACCCTACACTCTATACATTACACTCTACACTCTATACCCTACACTCTATACCATACACTCTATACCCTACACTCTACACTCTATTCCCTACACTCTATACCATACACTCTATACCCTACACTCAATACCCTACACTATACACTCTATACCCTACACTCTATAACATACACTCTATACCTTACACCCTATACCCTACACTCTACACTCTATACCCTACAATCTATACCCTACACTCTATACCCTACACTCTATACCCTACTCTCTATACCCTACACTCTACACTCTATACCCTACACTCTATACCATACACTCTATACCATACACTCTATACCCTACAGTCTATACCCTACACTCTACACTCTATACCATACATTCTATACCCTACACTCTATACCCTACACTCTACACTCTATACCCTACAATCTATACCCTACACTCTATACCCTACTCTATACCCTACACTCTACACTCTATACCCTACACTCTATAACATACACTCTATACACTACACTCTATACCTTGCACTCTATACTCTACACTCTGCAGTCTACAATCTATACCCTACACGCTACACTGTATACCCTACACTCTATAACAAACACTCTATACCCTACACTATATATCATACACTCTATACCATACACTCTATACCGTACACTCTATACCCTACACTCTACACTCTATACTCTACACTCTATACCCTACACTCTATGCCCTACACTGTATACCCTACACTCTACACTCTATACCCTACACTCTACACTCTACACTCTATGCTCTACACTTTATACCCTACACTCTACACTCTATACCATACACTCTATACCCTACACTCTACACTCTATACCCTACACTCTACACTCTACACTCTATGCCCTACACTTTATACCCTACACTCTACACTCTATACCATACACTCTATACTCTACACTCTATACCATACACTCCACACCCTACACTCTATACCATACACGCTATACCCTACACTCTACACTCTATACCCCACACTCTATAGCATACACTCTACACCCTACACTCTATACCATACACTCTAATCCCTACACTCTACACTCTATACCCTACACTCTATACCCTACACTCTACACTCTATTCCATACACTCTATACCCTACACTCTATACCCTACACTCTACACTCCACACTCTATTCCATACACTCTATACCCTACACTCTATACCCTATACTCTACACTCTATACCCTACACTCTACACTCTGCACTCTAAACTCTATACCTTACACTCTATTCCATACACTCTATACCCTGCACTCTATACCCTACACTCTACACTCTATACCCTACACTATACACTTAACACACTATACCCTATACTCTATACCCTACACTCTATACTCTATACCCTACACTCTATACCGTACATTCTACACTCTATACCCTACACTCTATACCCTACACTCTAATCCCTACACTCTACACTCTATACCCTACACTCTATACCCTACGCTCTATACCCTACACTCTACACTCTATATCCTGCACTCTATACCCTACACTCTATACCCTACACTCTATACCCTACACTCTACACTCTATACCATACACTCTATACCCTACACTCTACACTCTATACCCTACACTCTACACTCTACACTCTATGCCCTACACTTCATACCCTACACTCTACACTCTATACCATACACTCTATACTCTACACTCTATACCATACTCTCCACACCCTACACTCTATACCATACACGCTATACCCTACACTCTACACTCTATACCCCACACTCTATAGCATACACTCTACACCCTACACTCTATACCATACACTCTAATCCCTACACTCTACACTCTATACCCTACACTCTATACCCTACACTCTACACTCTATTCCATACACTCTATACCCTACACTCTACACTCCACACTCTATTCCATACACTCTATACCCTACACTCTATACCCTATACTCTACACTCTATGCCCTACACTCTACACTCTGCACTCTAAACTCTATACCTTACACTCTATTCCATACACTCTATACCCTACACTCTATACCCTACAATCTACACTCTATACCCTACACTATACACTTTACACACTATACCCTATACTCTATACCCTACACTCTATACCGTACATTCTACACTCTATACCCTACACTCTATACCCTACACTCTAATCCCTACACTCTACACTCTATACCCTACACTCTATACCCTACGCTCTATACCCTACACTCTACACTCTATATCCTACACTCTATACCCTACACTCTATACCCTACACTCTATACCCTACACTCTACACTCTATATCCTACACTCTATACCCTACACTCTATACCCTACACTCTACACTCTATACCCTACACTCTATACCATACACTCTATACTCTACACTCTACACTCCATTCCCTACACTCTATACCATACACTCTATACCCTACACTATACACTCTATACCCTACACTCTACACTCTATACCATACACTCTATACCCTACACTCTATACCCTATACTCTACACTCTATACCCTACAATCTATACCCTACACTCTATACCCTACACTCTATACCCTACACTCAACACTCTATACCCTACACTCTATACCATACACTCTATACCCTACACTCTATACCCTACACACTATACCCTACACTCTGCACTCTATACCCTACACTCTATAACATACACTCTATACCCTACACTCTACACCCAAAACTCTACACTCTATACCCTACACTCTATAACCTACAATCTATACCCTACACTCTATACCCTACTCTCTACACTTTATACCCTACACTCTACACTCTATACCCTACACTCTATACCCTACACTCTACACTCTCTACCCCACACTCTGCACTCTATACCCTACTCTCTAAACCCTACACTCTATACCCTACACTCTACACTCTATACCCTACACTCTATACCCTACACTCTACACTCTATACCCTACACTCTACACTCTATACCCTACTCTCTAAACCCTACACGATATACCTTACACTCTATACCCTACACTCTACACTCTATACCCTACACTCTATACCCTACACTCTATACCCTACACTCTATACACTACACTCTATACCCTACACTCTACACCCTACACTTTATACCTTACACTCTATACCCTACACTCTATACCCTACACTCTATACCCTACACTCTATACCCTACACTCTACACTCTACATCATACACTCTATACCCTACCCTCTATACCCTACACTCTATACCCTACAATCTATCCCCTACACTCTACACCCTTCAATTTATATCTTACACTCTATACCCTACACTCTATACCCTACACCCTACGCAATATATACCTCACACTCTATACCCTACACTCTAAACTCTATACCCTACACTCTATTCCATACACTCTATACCCTACACTCTATACCCTACACTCTACACTCTATACCCTACACTCTACACTTTACACTCTATACCCTACACTCTACACCCTACACTCTATTCTCTATACCCTACACTCTATACCGTACATTCTACACTCTATACCCCACACTCTATACCCTACACTCTAATCCCTACACTCTACACTCTATACCCTACACTCTATACCCTACACTCTACACTCTATACCCTACACTCTATACCCAACACTCTATACCCTACACTCTATACCATACACTCTATACCCTACACTCTACACTCTATACCCTACACTCTATACCCTACACTCTATACCCTACACTCTATACCCTACACTCTACACTCTATACCCTACACTCTATACCCTACACTCTATACCCTACACTCTACACTCTATACCCTACACTCTATACCCTACAATCTATACCATACACTCTATACCATACACTCTATCCCCTACACTCTATACCATACACTCTACACTCTATACCCTACACTCTGCACTTTACACTCTATCCCCTACACTCTATACTCTATACCCTACACTCTATACCGTACATTCTACACTCTATGCCCTACACTCTACACTCTATACCCTACACTCTACACTCTATACCCTACACTCTACACCCTACACTCTATACCATACACTCTATACCCTACACTCTACACTCTATACCCTAAACTCTATACCCTACACTCTATACCATACACTTTACACCCTATACCCTACTTTCTATACCCTACACTCTACACTCTATACCCTACACTCTATACCCCACACTCTACACTCTATACCCTACACTCTACACTCTATACCCTACACTCTACACCCTACACTCTATACCATACACTCTATACCCTACACTCTACACTCTATACCCTACACTCTATACCCTACACTCTATACCCTACACTCTACACTCTATACCCTACACTCTATACCCTACAATCTATACCATACACTCTATACCATACACTCTATCCCCTACACTCTACACTCTATACCCTACACTCTATACCCTACACTCTATACCCTACACTCTATACCCTACACTCTACACTCTATACCCTACACTCTATACCCTACACTCTATACCCTACACTCTACACTCTATACCCTACACTCTATACCCTACAATCTATACCATACACTCTATACCATACACTCTATCCCCTACACTCTATACCATACACTCTACACTCTATACCCTACACTCTGCACTTTACACTCTATCCCCTACACTCTATACTCTATACCCTACACTCTATACCGTACATTCTACACTCTATACCCTACACTCTACACTCTATACCCTACACTCTACACTCTATACCCTACACTCTACACCCTACACTCTATACCATACACTCTATACCCTACACTCTACACTCTATACCCTAAACTCTATACCCTACACTCTATACCCTACACTCTATACCCTACACTCTACACTCTATACCCTACACTCTATACCCTACACTCTATACCCTACACTCTATACCCTACACTCTACACTCTATACCCTACACTCTATACCCTACAATCTATACCATACACTCTATACCATACACTCTATCCCCTACACTCTATACCATACACTCTACACTCTATACCCTACACTCTGCACTTTACACTCTATACCCTACACTCTATACTCTATACCCTATACTCTATACCGTACATTCTACACTCTATACCCTACACTCTATACCCTACACTCTAATCCCTACACTCTACACTCTATACCCTACACTCTATACCCTACACTCTATACCCTACACTCTATACCCTACACTCTACACCCTACACTCTCTACCCTACACTCTATACCCTACACTCTATACCCTACACTCTACACTCTATACCCTACACTCTATACCATACACTCTACACTCTATTCCCTACACTCTATACCATACACTCTATACCCTACACTCTATACCCTACACTATAAACTCTATACCCTACACTCTATACTCTATACCATACCCTCTATACCCTACACTCTATACCCTACACTCTATACCCTGCACTCTACACTCTATATCCTACACTCTATACCCTACACTCTATACCCTACACTCTATACCCTACACTCTACACTCTATATCCTACACTCTATACCCTACACTCTATACCCTACACTCTACACTCTATATCCTACACTCTATACCATACACTCTATACTCTACACTCTATTCCCTATACTCTATACCATACACTCTATACCCTACACTATACACTCTATACCCTACACTCTACACTCTATACCATACACTCTATACCCTACACTCTATACCCTATACTCTACACTCTATACCCTACAATCTATACCCTACACTCTATACCCTACACTCTATACCCTACACTCTACACTCTATACCCTACACTCTATACCATACACTCTATACCCTACACTCTATACCCTACACACTATACCCTACACTCTGCACTCTATACCCTACACTCTATAACATACACTCTATACCCTACACTCTACACCCAAAACTGTACACTCTATACCCTACACTCTATAACCTACACTCTATACCCTACACTCTATACCCTACTCTCTACATTTTATACCCTACATTCTACACTCTATACCCTACACTCTATACCCTACACTCTACACTCTCTACCCCACACTCTGCACTCTATACCCTACTCTCTAAACCCTACACTCTATACCCTACACTCTATACCCTACACTCTATACCCTACACTCTACACTCTATACCCTACTCTCTAAACCCTACACTCTATACCTTACACTCTAAACCCTACACTCTACACTCTATACCCTACACTCTATACCCTACACTCTATACCCTACACTCTATACCCTACACTCTACACCCTACACTTTATACCTTACACTCTATACCCTACACTCTATACCATGCACTCTATACCCTACACTCTATACCCTACACTCTATACCCTACACTCTACACTCTACATCATACACTCTATACCCTACCCTCTATACCCTACACTCTATACCCTACAATCTATCCCCTACACTCTACACCCTTCAATTTATACCTTACACTCTATACCCTACACTCTATACCCTACACCCTACGCAATATATACCTCACACTCAATACCCTACACTCTAAACTCTATACCCTACACTCTATTCCATACACTCTATACCCTACACTCTATACCCTACACTCTACACTCTATACCCTACACTCTACACTTTACACTCTATACCCTACACTCTACACCCTACACTCTATACTCTATACCCTACACTCTATACCGTACATTCTACACTCTATACCCCACACTCTATACCCTACACTCTAATCCCTACACTCTACACTCTATACCCTACACTCTATACCCTACACTCTACACTCTATACCCTACACTCTATACCCAACACTCTATACCCTACACTCTACACTCTATACCCTACACTCTGTACCATACATTCTATACCCTACACTCTACACTCTATTCCCTACACTCTATACCATACACTCTATACCCTACACTCTACACTCTATACCATACCCTCTATACCCTACACTCTATACCCTACACTCTACACTCTATACCCTACAATCTATACCCTACACTCTATACCCTACACTCTATACCCTACACTCTATACCCTACACTCTACACTCTATACCCTACACTCTATTCCATACACTCTATACCCTACACTCTATACCCTACACTCTACACTCTATACCCTACACTCTACACTTTACACTATATACCCTACACTCTATACCCTACACTCTATACTCTATACCCTACACTCTATACCGTACATTCTACACTCTATACCCTACACTCTATACCCTACACTCTAATCCCTACACTCTACACTCTATACCCTACACTCTATACCCTACACGCTATACCCTACACTCTACACTCTATACCCTACACTCTATACCCTACACCCTATACCCTACACTCTATACCCTACACTCTACTCTCTATACCCTACACTCTATACCATACACTCTATACCATACACTCTATACCCTACAGTCTATACCCTACACTCTACACTCTATACCCTACACTCTATACCCTACACTCTATACCCTACACTCTACTCTCTATACCCTACACTCTATACCATACACTCTATACCATACACTCTATACCCTACAGTCTATTCCCTACACTCTACACTCTATACCCTACACTCTATACCCTACACTCTATACCCTACACTCTACACTCTATACCCTACACTCTATACCATACACTCTATACCATACACTCTATACCCTACAGTCTAAACCCTACACTCTACACTCTATACCCTACACTCTATACCCTACACTCTATACCCTACACTCTACACTCTATACCCTACACTCTATACCATACACTCTATACCCTACACTCTATACCCTACACTCTACACTCTAAACTGTATACCATACACTCTATACCCTACACTCTACACCCTACACTCTATACCATACACTCTATACCCTACACTCTATACCCTACACTCTACACTCTACACTCTATACCCTACACTCTATACCCTACACTCTATCCCCTACACCCTACGCTCTATACCCTACACTCTATACCTTACACTCTACACTCTATACCCTACACTCTATTCCATACACTCTATACCCTACACTCTATACCCTACACTCTACATTCTATACCCTACACTCTACACTTTACACTCTATACCCTACACTCTATACCCTACACTCTATACTCTATACCCTACACTCTATACCGGACATTCTACACTCTATACCCTACACTCTATACCCTACACTCTAATCCCTACACTCTACACTCTATACCCTACACTCTATACCCTACACTCTATACCCTACACTCTATACCCTACACTCTATACCCTATACTCTACACTCTATACCCTACACTCTATACCCTACACTCTATACCCTACACTCTATACATTACACTCTACACTCTATACCCTACACTCTATACCATACACTCTATACCCTACACTCTACACTCTATTCCCTACACTCTATACCATACACTCTATACCCTACACTCAATACCCTACACTATACACTCTATACCCTACACTCTATAACATACACTCTATACCTTACACCCTATACCCTACACTCTACACTCTATACCCTACAATCTATACCCTACACTCTATACCCTACACTCTATACCCTACTCTCTATACCCTACACTCTACACTCTATACCCTACACTCTATACCATACACTCTATACCATACACTCTATACCCTACAGTCTATACCCTACACTCTACACTCTATACCATACATTCTATACCCTACACTCTATACCCTACACTCTACACTCTATACCCTACAATCTATACCCTACACTCTATACCCTACTCTATACCCTACACTCTACACTCTATACCCTACACTCTATAACATACACTCTATACACTACACTCTATACCTTGCACTCTATACTCTACACTCTGCAGTCTACAATCTATACCCTACACGCTACACTGTATACCCTACACTCTATAACAAACACTCTATACCCTACACTATATATCATACACTCTATACCATACACTCTATACCGTACACTCTATACCCTACACTCTACACTCTATACTCTACACTCTATACCCTACACTCTATGCCCTACACTGTATACCCTACACTCTACACTCTATACCCTACACTCTACACTCTACACTCTATGCTCTACACTTTATACCCTACACTCTACACTCTATACCATACACTCTATACCCTACACTCTACACTCTATACCCTACACTCTACACTCTACACTCTATGCCCTACACTTTATACCCTACACTCTACACTCTATACCATACACTCTATACTCTACACTCTATACCATACACTCCACACCCTACACTCTATACCATACACGCTATACCCTACACTCTACACTCTATACCCCACACTCTATAGCATACACTCTACACCCTACACTCTATACCATACACTCTAATCCCTACACTCTACACTCTATACCCTACACTCTATACCCTACACTCTACACTCTATTCCATACACTCTATACCCTACACTCTATACCCTACACTCTACACTCCACACTCTATTCCATACACTCTATACCCTACACTCTATACCCTATACTCTACACTCTATACCCTACACTCTACACTCTGCACTCTAAACTCTATACCTTACACTCTATTCCATACACTCTATACCCTGCACTCTATACCCTACACTCTACACTCTATACCCTACACTATACACTTAACACACTATACCCTATACTCTATACCCTACACTCTATACTCTATACCCTACACTCTATACCGTACATTCTACACTCTATACCCTACACTCTATACCCTACACTCTAATCCCTACACTCTACACTCTATACCCTACACTCTATACCCTACGCTCTATACCCTACACTCTACACTCTATATCCTGCACTCTATACCCTACACTCTATACCCTACACTCTATACCCTACACTCTACACTCTATACCATACACTCTATACCCTACACTCTACACTCTATACCCTACACTCTACACTCTACACTCTATGCCCTACACTTTATACCCTACACTCTACACTCTATACCATACACTCTATACTCTACACTCTATACCATACTCTCCACACCCTACACTCTATACCATACACGCTATACCCTACACTCTACACTCTATACCCCACACTCTATAGCATACACTCTACACCCTACACTCTATACCATACACTCTAATCCCTACACTCTACACTCTATACCCTACACTCTATACCCTACACTCTACACTCTATTCCATACACTCTATACCCTACACTCTACACTCCACACTCTATTCCATACACTCTATACCCTACACTCTATACCCTATACTCTACACTCTATGCCCTACACTCTACACTCTGCACTCTAAACTCTATACCTTACACTCTATTCCATACACTCTATACCCTACACTCTATACCCTACAATCTACACTCTATACCCTACACTATACACTTTACACACTATACCCTATACTCTATACCCTACACTCTATACCGTACATTCTACACTCTATACCCTACACTCTATACCCTACACTCTAATCCCTACACTCTACACTCTATACCCTACACTCTATACCCTACGCTCTATACCCTACACTCTACACTCTATATCCTACACTCTATACCCTACACTCTATACCCTACACTCTATACCCTACACTCTACACTCTATATCCTACACTCTATACCCTACACTCTATACCCTACACTCTACACTCTATACCCTACACTCTATACCATACACTCTATACTCTACACTCTACACTCCATTCCCTACACTCTATACCATACACTCTATACCCTACACTATACACTCTATACCCTACACTCTACACTCTATACCATACACTCTATACCCTACACTCTATACCCTATACTCTACACTCTATACCCTACAATCTATACCCTACACTCTATACCCTACACTCTATACCCTACACTCAACACTCTATACCCTACACTCTATACCATACACTCTATACCCTACACTCTATACCCTACACACTATACCCTACACTCTGCACTCTATACCCTACACTCTATAACATACACTCTATACCCTACACTCTACACCCAAAACTCTACACTCTATACCCTACACTCTATAACCTACAATCTATACCCTACACTCTATACCCTACTCTCTACACTTTATACCCTACACTCTACACTCTATACCCTACACTCTATACCCTACACTCTACACTCTCTACCCCACACTCTGCACTCTATACCCTACTCTCTAAACCCTACACTCTATACCCTACACTCTACACTCTATACCCTACACTCTATACCCTACACTCTACACTCTATACCCTACACTCTACACTCTATACCCTACTCTCTAAACCCTACACGATATACCTTACACTCTATACCCTACACTCTACACTCTATACCCTACACTCTATACCCTACACTCTATACCCTACACTCTATACACTACACTCTATACCCTACACTCTACACCCTACACTTTATACCTTACACTCTATACCCTACACTCTATACCATGCACTCTATACCCTACACTCTATACCCTACACTCTACACTCTACATCATACACTCTATACCCTACCCTCTATACCCTACACTCTATACCCTACAATCTATCCCCTACATTCTACACCCTTCACTTTATACCTTACACAATATACCCTACACTCTATACCCTACACCCTACGCTCTATACCTCACACTCTATACCCTACACTCTAAACTCTATACCCTACACTCTATTCCATACACTCTATACCCTACACTTTATACCCTACACTCTACACTCTATACCCTACACTCTACACTTTACACTCTATACCCTACACTCTATACCCTACACTCTATACTCTATACCCTACACTCTATACCGTACATTCTACACTCTATACCCCACACTTTATACCCTACACTCTAATCCCTACACTCTACACTCTATACCCTACACTCTACACTCTATACCCTACACTCTATACCCTACACTCTATACCCTACACTCTACACTCTATACCCTACATTCTATACCCTACACTCTACACTCTATTCCCTACACTCTATACCATACACTCTATACCCTACACTCTATACACTACACTCTACACATTATACCCTACACTCTATACCCTACCCTCTACACTCTATACCCTACACTCTATACCCTACACTCTATACCCTACACTCTATACCCTACACTCTACACTCTATACCCTACACTCTATACCCTACACTCTATACCCTACACTCTATACATTACACTCTACACTCTATACCCTACACTCTATACCATACACTCTATACCCTACACTCTACACTCTATTCCCTACACTCTATACCATACACTCTATACCCTACACTCAATACCCTACACTATACACTCTATACCCTACACTCTACACTCTATAACATACACTCTATACCTTACACCCTATACCCTACACTCTACACTCTATACCCTACACTCTATACCCTACACTCTACACTCTATACCCTACACTCTACACTCTATACCCTACTCTCTAAACCCTACATGATATACCTTACACTCTATACCCTACACTCTACACTCTATACCCTACACTCTATACCCTACACTCTATACCCTACACTCTATACACTACACTCTATACCCTACACTCTACACCCTACACTTTATACCTTACACTCTATACCCTACACTCTATACCATGCACTCTATACCCTACACTCTATACCCTACACTCTATACCATACACTCTATACCCTACACTCTACACTCTATTCCCTACACTCTATACCATACACTCTATACCCTACACTCAATACCCTACACTATACACTCTATACCCTACACTCTACACTCTATAACATACACTCTATACCTTACACCCTATACCCTACACTCTACACTCTATACCCTACAATCTATACCCTACACTCTATACCCTACACTCTATCTATACCCTACTTTCTATACCCTACACTCTACACTCTATACCCTACACTCTATACCCTACGCTCTACACTCTATACCCTACACTCTACACTCTATACCCTACACTCTACACCCTACACTCTATACCATACACTCTATACCCTACACTCTACACTCTATACCCTACACTCTATACCCTACACCCTACGCTCTATACCCTACACTCTACACTCTATACCCTACACTCTATTCCATACACTCTATACCCTACACTCTATACCCTACACTCTACACTCTATACCCTACACTCTATACCCTACACTCTACACTCTATACCCTACACTCTACACTCTATACCCTACACTCTATACCCTACAATCTATACCATACACTCTATACCATACACTCTATACCCTACACTCTATACCCTACACTCTACACTCTATACCCTACACTCTACACCCTACACTCTATACCCTACACTCTACACTCTATACCCTACACTCTACACTCTATACCCTACACTCTATACCCTACAATCTATACCATACACTCTATACCATACACTCTATACCCTACACTCTATACCTCACACTCTACACTCTATCCCCTGCACTTTATACCATACACTCTACACTCTATACCCTACACTCTATACCCTACACTCTACACTCTATACCCTACACTCTATACCCTACACTCTACACTCTATACCCTACACTCTATACCCTACAATCTATACCATACACTCTATACCATACACTCTATACCCTACACTCTATACCCTACACTCTATACCATACACTCTATACCCTACACTCTATATCATACACTCTATAGCCTACACTCTATTCCCTACACTCTATACCATACACTCTATACCCTACACTCTATACCCTACACTATACACTCTATACCCTACACTCTACACTCTATACCATACACTCTTTACCCTACACTCTATACCCTACACTCTATACCCTACACTCTACACTCTTTACCCTACACTCTGTACCAAACACTCTATACCCTACACTCTATACCGTACACTCTATACCCTACACTCTACACTCTATACCCTACACTCTATAACATACACTTTATACCCTACACTCTATACCTTACACTCTATACCCTACACTCTACACCCTACAATCTACAATCTATACCCTACACTCTATAACCTACCCTCTATACCCTACACTCTGCACCCTACTCTCTACACTTTATACCCTACACTCTACACTCTATACCCTACACTCTATACCCTACACTCTATACTCTATAACCTACACTCTACACTCTATACCCAACTCTCTAAACACTACACTCTATACCCTACACTCTACACAATATACCCTACACTCTATACCCTACACTCTACACTCTATACCCTACACTCTACACTCTATACCCTACTCTCTAAACCCTACACTCTATACCCTACACTCTACACTCTATACCCTACACTCTATACCCTACACTCTACACTCTATCCCCTGCACTCTATACCATACACTCTACACTCTATCCCCTGCACTCTATACCCTACACTCTATACCCTACACTCTACACTCTATACCCTACACTCTACACTCTTTACCCTACACTCTATACCCTACAATCTATACCATACACTCTATACCATACACTCTATACCCTACACTCTACACTCTATACCCTACACTCTACACTCTATACCCTACTATACCCTACAATCTATACCATACACTCTATACCATACACTCTATACCCTACACTCTATACCTCACACTCTACACTCTATCCCCTGCACTCTATAACACACACTCTACACTCTATACCCTACACTCTATATCCTACACTCTACACTCTATACCCTACACTCTATACCCTACACTCTACACTCTATACCCTACACTCTGTACCCTACACTCTATACCCTACACTCTATACCATACACTCTGTACCCTACACTCTATACCTCACACTCTACACTATATCCCCTGCACTCTATACCATACACTCTACACTCTATACCCTACACTCTATACCCTACACTCTACACTCTATACCTTACACTCTATACCCTACACTCTACACTCTATACCCTACACTCTACACTCTATACCCTACACTCTATACCCTACAATCTATACCATACACTCTATACCATACACTCTATACCCTACACTCTATACCCTACACTCTACACTCTATACCCTACACTCTATACCCTACACTCTATACCCTACACTCTACACTCTATACCCTACACTCTACACTCTATACCCTACACTCTATACCCTACAATCTATACCATACACTCTATACCATACACTCTGTACCCTACACTCTACACTCTATACCCTACACTCTACACTCTATACCCTACACTCTATACCCTACAATCTATACCATACACTCTATACCATACACTCTATACCATACACTCTATACCTCACACTCTACACTCTATCCCCTGCACTCTATAACACACACTCTACACTCTATACCCTACACTCTATATCCTACACTCTACACTCTATACCCTACACTCTATACCCTACACTCTACACTCTATACCCTACACTCTACACTCTGTACCCTACACTCTATACCCTACACTCTATACCATACACTCTGTACCCTACACTCTATACCTCACACTCTACACTATATCCCCTGCACTCTATACCATACACTCTACACTCTATACCCTACACTCTATACCCTACACTCTACACTCTATACCCTACACTCTGTACCCTACACTCTACACTCTATACCCTACACTCTATACCCTACAATCTATACCATACACTCTATACCATACACTCTATACCCTACACTCTATACCCTACACTCTACACTCTATACCCTACACTCTACACTCTATACCCTACACTCTATACCGTACAATCTATACCATACACGCTATACCATACACTCTATACCCTACACTCTATACCTCACACTCTACACTCTATCCCCTGCACTCCATACCATACACTCTACACTCTATACCCTACACTCTATACCCTACACTCTATACCCTACACTCTACACTCTATACCCTACACTCTACACTCTATACCCTACACTCTATACCCTACAATCTATACCATACACTCTATACCATACACTCTATACCCTACACTCTATACCCTACACTCCATACCCTACACTCTATACCATACACTCTATACCCTACACTCTATATCATACACTCTATAGCCTACACTCTATTCCCTACACTCTATACCATACACTCTATACCCTACACTCTATACCCTACACTATACACTCTATACCCTACTCTCTACACTCTATACCATACACTCCATACCCTACACTCTATACCCTACAATCTACACTCTATACCCTACAATCTATACACTACACTCTATACCCTACACTCTACACTCTATACACTACACTCTACACTCTATACCCTACACTCTATACTCTATACCCTACACTCTACACTCTATACCCAACTCTCTAAACCCTACACTCTATACCCTACACTCTACACTCTATACCCTACACTCTATACCCTACACTCTACACTCTATACCCTACACTCTACACTCTGTACCCTACACTCTATACCCTACACTCTATACCATACACTCTGTACCCTACACTCTATACCTCACACTCTACACTATATCCCCTGCACTCTATACCATACACTCTACACTCTATACCCTACACTCTATACCCTACACTCTACACTCTATACCCTACACTCTGTACCCTACACTCTACACTCTATACCCTACACTCTATACCCTACAATCTATACCATACACTCTATACCATACACTCTATACCCTACACTCTATACCCTACACTCTACACTCTATACCCTACACTCTACACTCTATACCCTACACTCTATACCCTACAATCTATACCATACACGCTATACCATACACTCTATACCCTACACTCTATACCTCACACTCTACACTCTATCCCCTGCACTCTATACCATACACTCTACACTCTATACCCTACACTCTATACCCTACACTCTATACCCTACACTCTATACCCTACACTCTACACTCTATACCCTACACTCTACACTCTATACCCTACACTCTATACCCTACAATCTATACCATACACTCTATACCATACACTCTATACCCTACACTCTATACCCTACACTCCATACCCTACACTCTATACCATACACTCTATACCCTACACTCTATATCATACACTCTATAGCCTACACTCTATTCCCTACACTCTATACCATACACTCTATACCCTACACTCTATACCCTACACTATACACTCTATACCCTACTCTCTACACTCTATACCATACACTCCATACCCTACACTCTATACCCTACAATCTACACTCTATACCCTACAATCTATACACTACACTCTATACCCTACACTCTACACTCTATACACTACACTCTACACTCTATACCCTACACTCTATACTCTATACCCTACACTCTACACTCTATACCCAACTCTCTAAACCCTACACTCTATACCCTACACTCTACACTCTATACCCTACACTCTATACCCTACACTCTACACTCTATACCCTACACTCTACACTCTATACCCTACTCTCTAAACCCTACACTCTATACCCTACACTCTACACTCTATACCCTACACTCTATACCCTATACTCTACACTCTATACCCTACACTCTGTACCCTACACTCTATACCCTACACTCTATACCCTACACTCTACACCCTACACTTTATAGCTTACACTCTATACCCTACACTCTATACCCTAATTTCTATACCATACACTCTATACCCTACACTCTATACCCTACACACTATACCCTACACTCTACACCATACACTCTATACCCTACCCTCTATACCTTACACTCTATACCCTACACTCTACACAGTATACCCTACACTCTATACCCTACACTCTACACTCTATACCCTACACTCTATACCATACACTCTATACCCTACACTCTATACCCTACACTCTACACTCTATACCCTACACTCTATACCATACACTCTATACCCTACACTCTATACCCTACACTCTAAACTCTATACCCTACACTCTATACCCTACACTCTATACCCTACACTCTACACTTTATACCCTACACTCTATACCCTACACTCTATACCCTACACTCTATACCCTACACTCTACACTTTATACCCTACACTCTATACCCTACACTCTATACCATACACTCTATACCCTACACTCTATACCCTACACTCTACACTCTATACCCTACACTCTATAACCTACACTCTATACCCTACACTCTACACTTTATACCCTACACTCTATACCCTCCACTCTATACCCTACACTCTACACTCTACACCCTACACTCTACACTTTATACCCTACACTCTATACCCTACACTGTATACCCTTCACTATATACCCTACACGCTATACCCTACACTCTATACCCTACACTCTATACCCTACACACTATACCCTACACTCTACACCCTACACTCTATACCCTACACCCTATACCCTACACTCTATACCCTACACTCAACACTCTACACTCTATACCCTACACTCTATACCCTACACTCTATACCCTACACTCTACACTCTATACCCTACACTCTACACTCGATACCCTACACTCTATACCCTACAATCTATACCATACACTCTATACCATACACTCTATACCATACACTCTATCCCCTACACTCTATACCATACACTCTACACTCTATACCCTACACTCTACACCCTACACTATATACCCTACACTCTACACTCTATACCCTACATTCTCTACCCTACACTCTATACCATACACTCTATACCATACACTCTATCCCCTACACTCTATACCATACACTTTACACTCTATACCCTACTTTCTATACCCTACACTCTACACTCTATACCCTACACTCTATACCCTACACTCTACACTCTATACCCTACACTCTACACTCTATACCCTACACTCTACACCCTACACTCTATACCATACACTCTATACCCAACACTCTACACTCTATACCCTACACTCTATACCCTACACTCTATACCCTACACCCTACGCTCTATACCCTACACTCTATACCCTACACTCTACACTCTATACCCTACACTCTATTCCATACACTCTTTACCCTACACTCTGTACCCTACACTCTACACTCTATACCCTACACTCTACACTTTACACTCTATACCCTACACTCTATACTCTATACCCTACACTCTATACCGTACATTCTACACTCTATACCCTACACTCTATACCCTACACTCTAATCCCTACACTCTACACTCAATACTCTACACTCTATACCCTACACTCTATACCCTACACTCTACACCCTACACTCTATACCCTACACTCTATACCCTACACTCTATACCCTACATTCTACACTCTATACCCTACACTCTATACCATACACTCTACACTCTATTCCCTACACTCTATACCATACACTCTATACCCTACACTCTATACCCTACACTATACACTCTATACCCTACACTCTACACTCTATACCATACACTCTATACCCTACACTCTATACCCTACACTCTACACTCTATACCCTACAATCTATACCCTACACTCTATACCCTACACTCTACACCCTACACTCTATACCCTACAATCTACACTCTATACCCTACACTCTATACCATACACTCTATACCCCACACTCTACACTCTATACCCTACACTCTATACCCTACACTATACTCTATACCCTTCACTCTACACCATACACTCTATACCCTACACTCTATACTCTACGCTATACACTCTATACCTTACAATCTATACCTTACACTCTTTACAATACACTCTATACCCTACACTCTACACTCTATAACCTAAACTCTATACCATACACTCTATATCCTACACTCTATACCCTACACTCTATACCCTACACTCTACACTCTATACCCTACACTCTATACCATACACTCTATACCCTACACTCTATGCCCTACACTCTAATCTCCATACCATACACTCTATACCCTACACTCTATAACATACATTCTGCACCCTACACTCTATACCCTACACTCTATACCATACACTCTACACTCTATACCATACACTCTATACCCTACACTCTACACTTTATACCCTACACTCTATACCCTACAATCTATACCCTACACTTTATACCCTACACGCTATACCCTACACTCTATACCCTACACTCTATACCCTACACTCTACACTCTATACCCTACACTCTATACCATACACTCTATACCCTACACTCTACACTCTATACCCTACACTCTATACCATACACTCTATACCATACACTATATGCCCTACACTCTAATCTCCATACCATACACTCTATACCCTACACTCTATAACATACATTCTACACCCTACACTCTATACCATACACTCTATACCCTACACTCTACACTCTATACCATACACTCTATACCCTACACGCTACACTCTATACCCTAAACTCTACACCCTACACTCTATACCCTACAATCTATACCCTACACTCTATACCCTACACTCTATACCCTACACTCTACACTCTATACCCTACACTCTATACCGTACACTCTATACCATACACTCTATACCATACACTCTATATCATACCCTCTATACCCTACACTCTATACCCTACACTCTACACTCTATACCCTACACTCTACACTCTATACCCTACACTCTATACATTACAATCTATACCATACACTCTATACCATACACTCTATACCCTACACTCTATACCTCACACTCTACACTCTATCCCCTGCACTCTATACCATACACCCTACACTCTATACCATACACCCTGTACCCTACACTCTAAACTCTATACCCTACAATCTATACCCTACACTCTATACCCTACACTTTATACCCTACACTCTATACCTTACACTCTATACCCTACACTCTACACCCTACACTCTACACTCTATACCCTACACTCTATAACCTACACTCTATACCCTACACTCTTTACCCTACTCTCTACACTTTATACCCTACACTCTACACTCTATACCCTACACTCTGTACCCTACACTCTACATTCTATTCCCTACACTCTACACTCTTTTCCCTACACTCTATACCATACTCTCTATACCCTACACTTTTTACCCTACAATATACACTCTATACCCTACACTCTATACCCTACACTCTAAACCCTACACTCTATACCCTACACTCTACACTCTATACCCTACACTCTATACCATACACTCTATACCCTACACTCTATACCCTACACTCTATACCCTACACTCTACACTCTATACCCTACACTCTATAACATACACTTTATACCGTACACTCTATACCCTACTCTCTACACTTTATACCCTACACTCTACACTCTATAACCTACAATCTACATCCTACAATCTACAATCTATACCCTACACTCTATAACCTACACTCTATACCCTACACTCTACACCCTACTCTCTACACTTTATACCCTACACTTTACACTCTATACCCTACACTCTATACCCTACACTCTATACTCTATACCCTACACTCTACACTCTATACCCAACTCTCTAAACACTACACTCTATACCCTACACTCTACACTCTATACCCTACACTCTATACCCTACACTCTACACTCTATACCCCACACTCTACACTCTAAACCCTACTCTCTAAACCCTACACTCTATACCCTACACTCTACACTCTATACCCTACACTCTATACCCTACACTCTACACTCGATACCCTACACTCTACACTCTATACCCTACACTCTATACCCTACAATCTATACCATACACTCTATACCATACACTCTATACCCTACACTCTACACTCTATACCCTACACTCTACACTCTACACCCTACACTCTATGCCCTACAATCTATACCATACACTCTATACCATACACTCTATACCCTACACTCTATACCTCACACTCTACATTCTATCCCCTGCACTCTATAACACACACTCTACACTCTATACCCTACACTCTATATCCTACACTCTACACTCTATACCCTACACTCTATACCCTACACTCTACACTCTATACCCTACACTCTACACTCTATACCCTACACTCTATACCCTACAATCTATACCATACACTCTATACCATACACTCTACAACCTACACTCTATACCCTACACTCTACACTCTATACACTACACTCTGTACCCTACACTCTATACCCTACACTCTATACCATACACTCTGTACCCTACACTCTATACCTCACACTCTACACTATATCCCCTGCACTCTATACCATACACTCTACACTCTATACCCTACACTCTATACCCTACACACTACACTCTATACCCTACACTCTATACCCTACACTCTACACTCTATACCCTACACTCTATACCCTACAATCTATAACATACACTCTATACCATACACTCTATACCCTACACTCTATACCCTACACTCTACACTCTATACCCTACACTCTATACCCTACACTCTATACCCTACACTCTATACCCTACACTCTACACTCTATACCCTACTCTCTAAACCCTACACTCTATACCCTACACTCTACACTCTATACCCTACACTCTATACCCTACACTCTACACTCTATCCCCTGCACTCTATACCATACACTCTACACTCTATACTCTACACTCTATACCCTACACTCTACACTCTATACCCTACACTCTATACCCTACACTCTACGCTCTATACTCTACACTCTACACTCTATACCCTACACTCTATACCCTACAATCTATACCATACACTCTATACCATACACTCTATACCCTACACTCTACACTCTATACCCTACACTCTACACTCTATACCCTACACTCTATACCCTACAATCTATACCATACACTCTATACCATACACTCTATACCCTACACTCTATACCTCACACTCTACACTCTATCCCCTGCACTCTATAACACACACTCTACACTCTATACCCTACACTCTATATCCTACACTCTACACTCTATACCCTACACTCTATACCCTACACTCTACACTCTATACCCTACACTCTACACTCTATACCCTACACTCTATACCCTACAATCTATACCATACACTCTATACCATACACTCTACAACCTACACTCTATACCCTACACTCTACACTCTATACGCTACACTCTGTACCATACACTCTATACCCTACACTCTATACCTCACACTCTACACTATATCCCCTGCACTCTATACCATACACTCTACACTCTATACCCTACACTCTACACTCTATACCCTACACTCTATACCCTACACTCTACACTCTATACCCTACACTCTACACTCTATACCCTACACTCTATACCCTACAGTCTATACCCTACACTCTATACCCTACACTCTATACCCTACACTCTACACTCTATACCCTACACTCTACACTCTATACCCTACACTCTATACCCTACAATCTATACCATACACGCTATACCATACACTCTATACCCTACACTCTATACCTCACACTCTACACTCTATCCCCTGCACTCTATACCATACAGTCTACACTCTATACCCTACACTCTATACCCTACACTCTACACTCTATACCCTACACTCTATACCCTACACTCTACACTCTATACCCTACACTCTACACTCTATACCCTACACTCTATACACTACAATCTATACCATACACTCTATACCATACACTCTATACCCTACACAATATACCCTACACTCTATACCCTACACTCTATACCATACTCTCTATACCCTACACTCTATATCATACACTCTATAGCCTACACTCTATTCCCTACACTCTATACCATACACTCTATACCCTACACTCTATAGCCTACACTATACACTCTATACCCTACTCTCTACACTCTATACCATACACTCTATACCCTACACTCTATACCCTACAATCTACACTCTATACCCTACAATCTATACACTACACTCTAAACCCTACACTCTACACTCTATACCCTACACTCTATACCCTACACTCTACACTCTATACCCTACACTCTATACCCTACACTCTATACTCTATACCCTACACTCTACACTCTATACCCAACTCTCTAAACCCTACACTCTATACCCTACACTCTACACTCTATACCCTACACTCTATACCCTACACTCTACACTCTATACCCTACACTCTACACTCTATACCCTACTCTCTAAACCCTACACTCTATACCCTACACTCTACACTCTATACCCTACACTCTATACCCTACACTCTACACTCTATACCCTACACTCTATACCCTACACTCTATACCCTACACTCCATACCCTACACGCTACACCCTACACTTTTTAGCTTACACTCTATACCCTACACTCTATACCCTAAACTCTATACCATACACTCTATACCCTACACTCTATACCCTACACTCTATACCCTACACTCTACACCATACACTCTATGCACTACCCTCTATACCTTACACTCTATACCCTACACTCTACACAGTATACCCTACACTCTATACCCTACACTCTACACTCTATACCCTACACTCTATACCATACACTCTATACCCTACACTCTATACCCTACACTCTACACTCTATACCCTACAATCTATACCCTACACTCTATACCCTACACTCTAAACCCTACACTCTATACCCTACACTCTACACTCTATACCCTACACTCTATACCATACACTCTATACCCTAAACTCTATACCCTACACTCTATACCCTACACTCTACACTCTATAACCTACACTCTATAACATACACTTTATACCGTACACTCAATACCTTACACTCTATACCCTACACTCTATACCCTACACTCTATACCCTACACTCTATAACCTACACTCTATACCCTACACTCTATACCCTACTCTCTACACTTTATACCCTACACTCTACACTCTATACCCTACACTCTATACCCTACACTCTATACTCTATACCCTACACTCTACACTCTATACCCAACTCTCTAAACACTACACTCTATACCCTACACTCTACACTCTATAACCTACAATCTACATCCTACAATCTACAATCTATACCCTACACTCTATAACCTACACTCTATACCCTACACTCTACACCCTACTCTCTACACTTTATACCCTACACTCTACACTCTATACCCTACACTCTATACCCTACACTCTATACTCTATACCCTACACTCTACACTCTATACCCAACTCTCTAAACACTACACTCTATACCCTACACTCTACACTCTATACCCTACACTCTATACCCTACACTCTACACTCTATACCCTACACTCTACACTCTAAACCCTACTCTCTAAACCCTACACTCTATACCCTACACTCTACACTCTATACCCTACACTCTATACCCTACACTCTACACTCTATCCCCTGCACTCTATACCATACACTCTACACTCTATACTCTACACTCTATACCCTACACTCTACACTCTATACCCTACACTCTATACCCTACACTCTACACTCGATACCCTACACTCTACACTCTATACCCTACACTCTATACCCTACAATCTATACCATACACTCTATACCATACACTCTATACCCTACACTCTACACTCTATACCCTACACTCTACACTCTACACCCTACACTCTATGCCCTACAATCTATACCATACACTCTATACCATACACTCTATACCCTACACTCTATACCTCACACTCTACACTCTATCCCCTGCACTCTATAACACACACTCTACACTCTATACCCTACACTCTATATCCTACACTCTACACTCTATACCCTACACTCTATACCCTACACTCTACACTCTATACCCTACACTCTACACTCTATACCCTACAATCTATACCCTACAATCTATACCCTACACTCTATACCCTACACTCTATACCCTACACAATATACTCTACACTCTATACCCTACAATCTATACCATACACTCTATACCATACACTCTACAACCTACACTCTATACCCTACAATCTACACTTTATACACTACACTCTGTACCCTAAACTCTATACCCTACACTCTATACCATACACTCTGTACCCTACACTCTATAACTCACACTCTACACTATATCCCCTGCACTCTATACCATACACTCTACACTCTATACCCTACACTCTATACCCTACACTCTACACTCTATACCCTACACTCTATACCCTACACTCTACACTCTATACCCTACACTCTACACTCTATACCCTACAATCTATACCCTACAATCTATACCCTACACTCTATACCCTACACTCTATACCCTACACTCTACACTCTATATCCTACACTCTACACTCTATACCCTACACTCTATACCCTACAATCTATACCCTACACTCTATACCCTACACTCTATACCCTACACTCTACACTCTATATCCTACACTCTACACTCTATACCCTACACTCTATACCCTACACTCTATACCCTACACTCTACACTCTACACCCTACACTCTACACTTTATACCCTACACTCTATACCCTACACTGTATACCCTTCACTATATACCCTACACGCTATACCCTACACTCTATACCCTACACTCTATACCCTACACACTATACCCTACACTCTACACCCTACACTCTATACCCTACACCCTATACCCTACACTCTATACCCTACACTCAACACTCTACACTCTATACCCTACACTCTATACCCTACACTCTATACCCTACACTCTACACTCTATACCCTACACTCTACACTCGATACCCTACACTCTATACCCTACAATCTATACCATACACTCTATACCATACACTCTATACCATACACTCTATCCCCTACACTCTATACCATACACTCTACACTCTATACCCTACACTCTACACCCTACACTATATACCCTACACTCTACACTCTATACCCTACATTCTCTACCCTACACTCTATACCATACACTCTATACCATACACTCTATCCCCTACACTCTATACCATACACTTTACACTCTATACCCTACTTTCTATACCCTACACTCTACACTCTATACCCTACACTCTATACCCTACACTCTACACTCTATACCCTACACTCTACACTCTATACCCTACACTCTACACCCTACACTCTATACCATACACTCTATACCCAACACTCTACACTCTATACCCTACACTCTATACCCTACACTCTATACCCTACACCCTACGCTCTATACCCTACACTCTATACCCTACACTCTACACTCTATACCCTACACTCTATTCCATACACTCTTTACCCTACACTCTGTACCCTACACTCTACACTCTATACCCTACACTCTACACTTTACACTCTATACCCTACACTCTATACTCTATACCCTACACTCTATACCGTACATTCTACACTCTATACCCTACACTCTATACCCTACACTCTAATCCCTACACTCTACACTCAATACTCTACACTCTATACCCTACACTCTATACCCTACACTCTACACCCTACACTCTATACCCTACACTCTATACCCTACACTCTATACCCTACATTCTACACTCTATACCCTACACTCTATACCATACACTCTACACTCTATTCCCTACACTCTATACCATACACTCTATACCCTACACTCTATACCCTACACTATACACTCTATACCCTACACTCTACACTCTATACCATACACTCTATACCCTACACTCTATACCCTACACTCTACACTCTATACCCTACAATCTATACCCTACACTCTATACCCTACACTCTACACCCTACACTCTATACCCTACAATCTACACTCTATACCCTACACTCTATACCATACACTCTATACCCCACACTCTACACTCTATACCCTACACTCTATACCCTACACTATACTCTATACCCTTCACTCTACACCATACACTCTATACCCTACACTCTATACTCTACGCTATACACTCTATACCTTACAATCTATACCTTACACTCTTTACAATACACTCTATACCCTACACTCTACACTCTATAACCTAAACTCTATACCATACACTCTATATCCTACACTCTATACCCTACACTCTATACCCTACACTCTACACTCTATACCCTACACTCTATACCATACACTCTATACCCTACACTCTATGCCCTACACTCTAATCTCCATACCATACACTCTATACCCTACACTCTATAACATACATTCTGCACCCTACACTCTATACCCTACACTCTATACCATACACTCTACACTCTATACCATACACTCTATACCCTACACTCTACACTTTATACCCTACACTCTATACCCTACAATCTATACCCTACACTTTATACCCTACACGCTATACCCTACACTCTATACCCTACACTCTATACCCTACACTCTACACTCTATACCCTACACTCTATACCATACACTCTATACCCTACACTCTACACTCTATACCCTACACTCTATACCATACACTCTATACCATACACTATATGCCCTACACTCTAATCTCCATACCATACACTCTATACCCTACACTCTATAACATACATTCTACACCCTACACTCTATACCATACACTCTATACCCTACACTCTACACTCTATACCATACACTCTATACCCTACACGCTACACTCTATACCCTAAACTCTACACCCTACACTCTATACCCTACAATCTATACCCTACACTCTATACCCTACACTCTATACCCTACACTCTACACTCTATACCCTACACTCTATACCGTACACTCTATACCATACACTCTATACCATACACTCTATATCATACCCTCTATACCCTACACTCTATACCCTACACTCTACACTCTATACCCTACACTCTACACTCTATACCCTACACTCTATACATTACAATCTATACCATACACTCTATACCATACACTCTATACCCTACACTCTATACCTCACACTCTACACTCTATCCCCTGCACTCTATACCATACACCCTACACTCTATACCATACACCCTGTACCCTACACTCTAAACTCTATACCCTACAATCTATACCCTACACTCTATACCCTACACTTTATACCCTACACTCTATACCTTACACTCTATACCCTACACTCTACACCCTACACTCTACACTCTATACCCTACACTCTATAACCTACACTCTATACCCTACACTCTTTACCCTACTCTCTACACTTTATACCCTACACTCTACACTCTATACCCTACACTCTGTACCCTACACTCTACATTCTATTCCCTACACTCTACACTCTTTTCCCTACACTCTATACCATACTCTCTATACCCTACACTTTTTACCCTACAATATACACTCTATACCCTACACTCTATACCCTACACTCTAAACCCTACACTCTATACCCTACACTCTACACTCTATACCCTACACTCTATACCATACACTCTATACCCTACACTCTATACCCTACACTCTATACCCTACACTCTACACTCTATACCCTACACTCTATAACATACACTTTATACCGTACACTCTATACCCTACTCTCTACACTTTATACCCTACACTCTACACTCTATAACCTACAATCTACATCCTACAATCTACAATCTATACCCTACACTCTATAACCTACACTCTATACCCTACACTCTACACCCTACTCTCTACACTTTATACCCTACACTTTACACTCTATACCCTACACTCTATACCCTACACTCTATACTCTATACCCTACACTCTACACTCTATACCCAACTCTCTAAACACTACACTCTATACCCTACACTCTACACTCTATACCCTACACTCTATACCCTACACTCTACACTCTATACCCCACACTCTACACTCTAAACCCTACTCTCTAAACCCTACACTCTATACCCTACACTCTACACTCTATACCCTACACTCTATACCCTACACTCTACACTCGATACCCTACACTCTACACTCTATACCCTACACTCTATACCCTACAATCTATACCATACACTCTATACCATACACTCTATACCCTACACTCTACACTCTATACCCTACACTCTACACTCTACACCCTACACTCTATGCCCTACAATCTATACCATACACTCTATACCATACACTCTATACCCTACACTCTATACCTCACACTCTACATTCTATCCCCTGCACTCTATAACACACACTCTACACTCTATACCCTACACTCTATATCCTACACTCTACACTCTATACCCTACACTCTATACCCTACACTCTACACTCTATACCCTACACTCTACACTCTATACCCTACACTCTATACCCTACAATCTATACCATACACTCTATACCATACACTCTACAACCTACACTCTATACCCTACACTCTACACTCTATACACTACACTCTGTACCCTACACTCTATACCCTACACTCTATACCATACACTCTGTACCCTACACTCTATACCTCACACTCTACACTATATCCCCTGCACTCTATACCATACACTCTACACTCTATACCCTACACTCTATACCCTACACACTACACTCTATACCCTACACTCTATACCCTACACTCTACACTCTATACCCTACACTCTATACCCTACAATCTATAACATACACTCTATACCATACACTCTATACCCTACACTCTATACCCTACACTCTACACTCTATACCCTACACTCTATACCCTACACTCTATACCCTACACTCTATACCCTACACTCTACACTCTATACCCTACTCTCTAAACCCTACACTCTATACCCTACACTCTACACTCTATACCCTACACTCTATACCCTACACTCTACACTCTATCCCCTGCACTCTATACCATACACTCTACACTCTATACTCTACACTCTATACCCTACACTCTACACTCTATACCCTACACTCTATACCCTACACTCTACGCTCTATACTCTACACTCTACACTCTATACCCTACACTCTATACCCTACAATCTATACCATACACTCTATACCATACACTCTATACCCTACACTCTACACTCTATACCCTACACTCTACACTCTATACCCTACACTCTATACCCTACAATCTATACCATACACTCTATACCATACACTCTATACCCTACACTCTATACCTCACACTCTACACTCTATCCCCTGCACTCTATAACACACACTCTACACTCTATACCCTACACTCTATATCCTACACTCTACACTCTATACCCTACACTCTATACCCTACACTCTACACTCTATACCCTACACTCTACACTCTATACCCTACACTCTATACCCTACAATCTATACCATACACTCTATACCATACACTCTACAACCTACACTCTATACCCTACACTCTACACTCTATACGCTACACTCTGTACCATACACTCTATACCCTACACTCTATACCATACACTCTGTACCCTACACTCTATACCTCACACTCTACACTATATCCCCTGCACTCTATACCATACACTCTACACTCTATACCCTACACTCTACACTCTATACCCTACACTCTATACCCTACACTCTACACTCTATACCCTACACTCTACACTCTATACCCTACACTCTATACCCTACAGTCTATACCCTACACTCTATACCCTACACTCTACACTCTATACCCTACACTCTACACTCTATACCCTACACTCTATACCCTACAATCTATACCATACACGCTATACCATACACTCTATACCCTACACTCTATACCTCACACTCTACACTCTATCCCCTGCACTCTATACCATACAGTCTACACTCTATACCCTACACTCTATACCCTACACTCTACACTCTATACCCTACACTCTATACCCTACACTCTACACTCTATACCCTACACTCTACACTCTATACCCTACACTCTATACACTACAATCTATACCATACACTCTATACCATACACTCTATACCCTACACAATATACCCTACACTCTATACCCTACACTCTATACCATACTCTCTATACCCTACACTCTATATCATACACTCTATAGCCTACACTCTATTCCCTACACTCTATACCATACACTCTATACCCTACACTCTATAGCCTACACTATACACTCTATACCCTACTCTCTACACTCTATACCATACACTCTATACCCTACACTCTATACCCTACAATCTACACTCTATACCCTACAATCTATACACTACACTCTAAACCCTACACTCTACACTCTATACCCTACACTCTATACCCTACACTCTACACTCTATACCCTACACTCTATACCCTACACTCTATACTCTATACCCTACACTCTACACTCTATACCCAACTCTCTAAACCCTACACTCTATACCCTACACTCTACACTCTATACCCTACACTCTATACCCTACACTCTACACTCTATACCCTACACTCTACACTCTATACCCTACTCTCTAAACCCTACACTCTATACCCTACACTCTACACTCTATACCCTACACTCTATACCCTACACTCTACACTCTATACCCTACACTCTATACCCTACACTCTATACCCTACACTCCATACCCTACACGCTACACCCTACACTTTTTAGCTTACACTCTATACCCTACACTCTATACCCTAAACTCTATACCATACACTCTATACCCTACACTCTATACCCTACACTCTATACCCTACACTCTACACCATACACTCTATGCACTACCCTCTATACCTTACACTCTATACCCTACACTCTACACAGTATACCCTACACTCTATACCCTACACTCTACACTCTATACCCTACACTCTATACCATACACTCTATACCCTACACTCTATACCCTACACTCTACACTCTATACCCTACAATCTATACCCTACACTCTATACCCTACACTCTAAACCCTACACTCTATACCCTACACTCTACACTCTATACCCTACACTCTATACCATACACTCTATACCCTAAACTCTATACCCTACACTCTATACCCTACACTCTACACTCTATAACCTACACTCTATAACATACACTTTATACCGTACACTCAATACCTTACACTCTATACCCTACACTCTATACCCTACACTCTATACCCTACACTCTATAACCTACACTCTATACCCTACACTCTATACCCTACTCTCTACACTTTATACCCTACACTCTACACTCTATACCCTACACTCTATACCCTACACTCTATACTCTATACCCTACACTCTACACTCTATACCCAACTCTCTAAACACTACACTCTATACCCTACACTCTACACTCTATAACCTACAATCTACATCCTACAATCTACAATCTATACCCTACACTCTATAACCTACACTCTATACCCTACACTCTACACCCTACTCTCTACACTTTATACCCTACACTCTACACTCTATACCCTACACTCTATACCCTACACTCTATACTCTATACCCTACACTCTACACTCTATACCCAACTCTCTAAACACTACACTCTATACCCTACACTCTACACTCTATACCCTACACTCTATACCCTACACTCTACACTCTATACCCTACACTCTACACTCTAAACCCTACTCTCTAAACCCTACACTCTATACCCTACACTCTACACTCTATACCCTACACTCTATACCCTACACTCTACACTCTATCCCCTGCACTCTATACCATACACTCTACACTCTATACTCTACACTCTATACCCTACACTCTACACTCTATACCCTACACTCTATACCCTACACTCTACACTCGATACCCTACACTCTACACTCTATACCCTACACTCTATACCCTACAATCTATACCATACACTCTATACCATACACTCTATACCCTACACTCTACACTCTATACCCTACACTCTACACTCTACACCCTACACTCTATGCCCTACAATCTATACCATACACTCTATACCATACACTCTATACCCTACACTCTATACCTCACACTCTACACTCTATCCCCTGCACTCTATAACACACACTCTACACTCTATACCCTACACTCTATATCCTACACTCTACACTCTATACCCTACACTCTATACCCTACACTCTACACTCTATACCCTACACTCTACACTCTATACCCTACAATCTATACCCTACAATCTATACCCTACACTCTATACCCTACACTCTATACCCTACACAATATACTCTACACTCTATACCCTACAATCTATACCATACACTCTATACCATACACTCTACAACCTACACTCTATACCCTACAATCTACACTTTATACACTACACTCTGTACCCTAAACTCTATACCCTACACTCTATACCATACACTCTGTACCCTACACTCTATAACTCACACTCTACACTATATCCCCTGCACTCTATACCATACACTCTACACTCTATACCCTACACTCTATACCCTACACTCTACACTCTATACCCTACACTCTATACCCTACACTCTACACTCTATACCCTACACTCTACACTCTATACCCTACAATCTATACCCTACAATCTATACCCTACACTCTATACCCTACACTCTATACCCTACACTCTACACTCTATATCCTACACTCTACACTCTATACCCTACACTCTATACCCTACAATCTATACCCTACACTCTATACCCTACACTCTATACCCTACACTCTACACTCTATATCCTACACTCTACACTCTATACCCTACACTCTATACCCTACACTCTACACTCTATACCCTACACTCTACACTCTATACCCTACACTCTACACTCTATACCCTACACTCTATACCCTACAATCTATACCATACACTCTATACCATACACTCTACAACCTACACTCTATACCCTACACTCTACACTCTATACGCTACACTCTGTACCATGCACTCTATACCCTACACTCTATACCATACTCTCTGTACCCTACACTCTATACCTCACACTCTACACTATATCCCCTGCACTCTATACCATACACTCTACACTCTATACCCTACACTCTATACCCTACATTCTACACTCTATACCCTACACTCTATACCCTACACTCTACACTCTATACCCTACACTCTACACTCTATACCCTACACTCTATACCCTACAATCTATACCCTACACTCTATACCCTACACTCTATACCCTACACTCTACACTCTATACCCTACACTCTACACTCTATACCCTACACTCTATACCCTACAATCTATACCATACACGCTATACCATACACTCTATACCCTACACTCTATACCTCACACTCTACACTCTATCCCCTGCACTCTATACCATACAGTCTACACTCTATACCCTACACTCTATACCCTACACTCTACACTCTATACCCTACACTCTATACCCTACACTCTACACTCTATACCCTACACTCTACACTCTATACCCTACACTCTATACCCTACAATCTATACCATACACTCTATACCATACACTCTATACCCTACACAATATACTCTACACTCTATACCCTACACTCTATACCATACTCTCTATACCCTACACTCTATATCATACACTCTATAGCCTACACTCTATTCCCTACACTCTATACCATACACTCTATACCCTACACTCTATACCCTACACTATACACTCTATACCCTACTCTCTACACTCTATACCATACACTCTATACCCTACACTCTATACCCTACAATCTACACTCTATACCCTACAATCTATACACTACACTCTAAACCCTACACTCTACACTCTATACCCTACACTCTATACCCTACACTCTACACTCTATACCCTACACTCTATACCCTACACTCTACACTCTATACTCTACACTCTACACTCTATACCCTACACTCTATACCCTACAATCTATACCATACACTCTATACCATACACTCTATACCCTACACTCTACACTCTATACCCTACACTCTACACTCTATACCCTACACTCTATACCCTACAATCTATACCATACACTCTATACCATACACTCTATACCCTACACTCTATACCTCACACTCTACACTCTATCCCCTGCACTCTATAACACACACTCTACACTCTATACCCTACACTCTATATCCTACACTCTACACTCTATACCCTACACTCTATACCCTACACTCTACACTCTATACCCTACACTCTACACTCTATACCCTACACTCTACACTCTATACCCTACACTCTATACCCTACAATCTATACCATACACTCTATACCATACACTCTACAACCTACACTCTATACCCTACACTCTACACTCTATACGCTACACTCTGTACCATACACTCTATACCCTACACTCTATACCATACTCTCTGTACCCTACACTCTATACCTCACACTCTACACTATATCCCCTGCACTCTATACCATACACTCTACACTCTATACCCTACACTCTATACCCTACACTCTACACTCTATACCCTACACGCTATACCCTACACTCTACACTCTATACCCTACACTCTACACTCTATACCCTACACTCTATACCCTACAATCTATACCCTACACTCTATACCCTACACTCTATACCCTACACTCTACACTATACACCCTACACTCTACACTCTATACCCTACACTCTATACCCTACAATCTATACCATACACGCTATACCATACACTCTATACCCTACACTCTATACCTCACACTCTACACTCTATCCCCTGCACTCTATACCATACAGTCTACACTCTATACCCTACACTCTATACCCTACACTCTACACTCTATACCCTACACTCTATACCCTACACTCTACACTCTATACCCTACACTCTACACTCTATACCCTACACTCTATACCCTACAATCTATACCATACACTCAATACCATACACTCTATACCCTACACAATATACTCTACACTCTATACCCTACACTCTATACCATACTCTCTATACCCTACACTCTATATCATACACTCTATAGCCTACACTCTATTCCCTACACTCTATACCATACACTCTATACCCTACACTCTATACCCTACACTATACACTCTATACCCTACTCTCTACACTCTATACCATACACTCTATACCCTACACTCTATACCCTACAATCTACACTCTATACCCTACAATCTATACACTACACTCTAAACCCTACACTCTACACTCTATACCCTACACTCTATACCCTACACTCTACACTCTATACCCTACACTCTATACCCTACACTCTATACTCTATACCCTACATTCTACACTCTATACCCAACTCTCTAAACCCTACACTCTATACCCTACACTCTACACTCTATACCCTACACTCTATACCCTACACTCTACACTCTATACCCTACACTCTACACTCTATACCCTACTCTCTAAACCCTACACTCTATACCCTACACTCTACACTCTATACCCTACACTCTATACCCTACACTCTACACTCTATACCCTACACTCTATACCCTACACTCTATACCCTACACTACATACCCTACACGCTACACCCTACACTTTATAGCTTACACTCTATACCCTACACTCTATACCCTAAACTCTATACCATACACTCTATACCCTACACTCTATACCCTACACTCTATACCCTACACTCTACACCATACACTCTATGCACTACCCTCTATACCTTACACTCTATACCCTACACTCTACACAGTATACCCTACACTCTATACCCTACACTCTACACTCTATACCCTACACTCTATACCATACACTCTATACCCTACACTCTATACCCTACACTCTACACTCTATACCCTACACTCTATACCCTACACTCTATACCCTACACTCTACACTTTATACCCTACACTCTATACCCTACACTCTATACCCTACACTCTATACCCTACACTCTACACTCTATACCCTACACTCTATACCCTACACTCTATACCCTACACTCTATACCCTACACTCTATACCCTACACTCTACACTTTATACCCTACACTCTATACCCTACACTCTATACCATACACTCTATACCCTACACTCTATACCCTACACTCTATATCCTACACTCTACACTCTATACCCTACACTCTATACCCTACACTCTACACTTTATACCCTACACTCTATACCCTACACTCTATACCCTCCACTCTATACCCTACACTCTACACTCTACACCCTACACTCTACACTTTATACCCTACACTCTATACCCTACACTCTATACCCTTCACTCTATACCCTACACGCTATACCCTACACTCTATACCCTACACTCTATACCCTACACTCTATACCCTACACTCTACACCCTACACTCTATACCCTACACCCTATACCCTACACTCAACACTCTACACTCTATACCCTACACTCTATACCCTACACTCTACCCTACACTCTATACCCTACACTCTACACTCTATACCCTACACTCTACACTCGATACCCTACACTCTATACCCTACAATCTATACCATACACTCTATACCATACACTCTATACACTCTATCCCCTACACTCTATACCATACACTCTACACTCTATACCCTACACTCTACACCCTACAATATATACCCTACACTCTACACTCTATACCCTACATTCTCTACCCTACACTCTATACCATACACTCTATACCATACACTCTATCCCCTACACTCTATATCATACACTTTACACTCTATACCCTACTTTCTATACCCTACACTCTACACTCTACACCCTACACTCTATACCCTACACTCTACACTCTGTACCCTACACTCTACACTCTATACCCTACACTCTACACCCTACACTCTATACCATACACTCTATACCCTACACTCTACACTCTATACCCTACACTCTATACCCTACACTCTATACCCTACACCCTACGCTCTATACCCTACACTCTATACCC